>NC_140559.1:54865557-54933057 GCF_057381845.1 Rhamphochromis longiceps | reverse complement strand
CATGCCACTATTCATTCACTCTCACATTCACACACTGGTGGAGGCAAGCTACGGGGCTGGCATTTATTTTTACATTAAACATAAAGTATGCATTTACACGTAACATATTTGACATAAGATAAAACAAAAACAACAACATGAAATCCGACATACCTGATAAAAAAAAGGTAAAAGAAAGAAAGACCTTTGGTGCCGAAACCCTGGGATTCGCTCGAGGCCCAGAGAGGATGAATTGTCAGAGCTGAGATCGTGAAACGAGGCGAACAGAGAGCTAGCTCACATGATTAAAAGGTAAGCACGACCTTTTTATTTTCGAACCGTGCATATTGTTTAAAGCCTAAATTATCTGTTCGCTAAGTTGAACGTATCGCAGTGTAAATTCACTCAGTAGAAAAAAAGGCGGCTAGCGTCCGTCTCAGTGCATTAAAACAAGAGACTTTTTTAAGAACTCCAAGTTGAAGAACATCTCAGTGCGTTAAAGCAGGAGACGTTTGTTACGGATTAATAGAATCGGTGTTTCATCCGCGGCGGTGTGTGATCCGTCTTAGTTATTAGGAAAAAAGTGGGGGTGTGTGATCCTTCCCCGTGTGTTAAAGCAGGAAACGTGTGTTACTATTAGTTAGAAAGCGGGGCTGTGTGCGCTCCGAGTTTGGCAACTCCACCCTTGGTTGGACACATCCTTGGGATTTGCCGGGTTGGTGACCTGGGCACCGGGGGTGCCCTAAATAACTAAAGCTAGGTGTTGGATCCTAGTCACGGTTGATAACCTGCATGAGAGTGGGGGCAAGTTGCTTTGTTAGTGAGAGAACGACTGCTTGGCTCGTCCCACTGACTGCAGTGTGTGTAGACGGTGTAGTGTGTGTGAAAGCGCCGTTAGAGTCGGCGTCTCGTCTGAAGTACGGGAGTCAATTAAAGTAACAAAAAGAATTTGTGTCTAAAAGTGTGTGTTTGTGGTGTGTAGTAATCGCAGCAGGCGGCCGTGTCGCGAATTGTTGCAAACTGTGAAGTCAATTGGGGGGTTTAATTTGGTTTTATATTTTTTGGGGAAGAGTAGCCACGGTATCGAGTCCGTGGCGCAGTTTGAATGATTTGTGAAGTGTACAAGAGCGGACGGCACCCGCTCTGTGTGCTGATTAGGGCGTTGTCCAGAATCAGCAGAAGTGTCTCGCAGAAAGTTTGAATGGGACTGCGAGAAGCATGAAGTGTGTGTGAGCCAGCCTCGAGGGGCGGGTTCACAGGTGGAACGAACGAAGAGTAAAATGTGCGTGTGTGTGAGAGAGAAAGACAAGGTAGGGGCGAGTGACCAGCCTGTGAGTGTGTGTGAATTCCTTGATGACAAAAAGGGAGACAAAGTAGATTAGTTGATTTTCTGTGAAATAATAATAGTTAAGAAATCGTAGTGATCAAATAGGAGAAAGTGAACTGAAAATAAAGAAAGAAAATAAACAGTGGATTAGTGTTGAAGTAATGATAAATAAATTGATAAAATTAACAGTGACATTTAAAGGTGATCAAGTACTCAAGGATGAATGGAGAATTTGATTGCTGACTGTATGAGAGCTGTTGGGGTGAAAGGAAAATGAGGTTGGAGGAGTGAGTTAACAGGTTAATGTGTGGGTGTAAAACAATGGGGTAATAAAAAAAAAGAAAGAAAATGATGAAAACAAAGAAAATAAAAAGTGTGGAAGTGTGAGTGGGAAATTGTCTTCAACTGGGGGAAGCAGTGACACTACAGGTCACCTTCTTCCCCTGCTGGACACAAAAGAAAACATAATTTGGAGTGTTGTGGATGAAAATAATTAATAACATCAAGAAGATTTTGTGTTTGCGGTTAAGACCAAATAAAAATTTCATTTTTGGGGTTTAAAGTCAGTAGAGTTCAAAACAAAATAAGTAGAGATGTGTTGCTTTAGGAGTGATGAAAACATATGCAGTCACAGTGAATAATGAAAGTCTCTCAGTCTGTCGATTACAGGTGGGGAACGGACCTGGATCAATTCTCCACGGGCAGCAGTCGGAAGAAAATTATAGGTTGAAATCATTAGAAAAAATAGAAACACCCAGCCAGAATTTCTTGGCTGAATTGTTTTGCAGCTTCCCGTCCTCATCCTGAACAAGCAAGCTCCAAGGAAGCTAATCTCTCCCTGAAGACACCGAGTGCAGTTCCAGAAGCACGAGCATGAACATCAACAGTGGACAGGAGTCCAAGAGACAATACCAGAGTTCTGAGCAGAGAGGTCCAGCAGCGCTGTGGGCAAACGGCATCAGAAAGAGAAGAACCACCATCTAGATTGGATGGATGGAGATGCGTTTCCAGCAAGCTGCAACCTCACTTTGTGTGAAGGACTTTTGAGAAGACTGTCTGAGCTTGACATTTGCCATGTTTGGAGTGAGATGGCAATGAAAGAGACAGTGGGACTAAGAGATACACGGGACAAAGCTGAAGAAAACTGACTGCCATTGGACTGTAAAGTGGGAGAGGAGAAAAGGAGCAGAAGAGGGCTGAGGCGGCTGTTTTAGTGTGGGGAATCAAATTGGGTTAAAGCATCCGGGGAGACAAGCGACTGCCTGGAAGTGGAGGGTTGACACAGTGTCCAGACCACCACAAAAGGGGGAGGAAGACAAGCACAGAGGTATGCAAGTGTACTGTTAGAAAAATGGAAAGGTGACACCACACATGCAGATAATATGCACCAGAGATAACAAAAATCATACACAAAGTGTTACACATTAAAAGAGGGTATTTGTAGAAGGGGTTGACAACACTCAGCGTGGTTGCCGATGGTAACCTGCAAGCATTTGGGGTTTAGCTGTGCCTGATTATGACAGAGTTTTTCATTTAGATGTTTGAAACAAAATTTGGAGTAAACGGAGTTTTGTTTCAGAAAAAAGGGGGAAGGTTCATGAAAGGATACATAAAAACAGAAAATGTATTAACCCAACTAACACACAGACACACACACACACACACACACACGTAATGAAGATCAAACACAATTTTAAGTCATCATCCTGTCTGGTTTATTGAGTGGGTTGAGAACTGATACATAGACGACTGAATTAGTATTATTTTGGGAAACATGATAGCAGGGGTGAACAGAATCCTGCAGCCAGAGTTTAAATGAGTGAAACTAGCAGATTTTTTTGTTTTTGTTTTGTTTTTGTTTCTGAAGTATGGGGAAAGTTTTACCATGGCACCAAGTTTTAGATTTGGTGTTTTCTCACCTATAAGAGAAAGAATATTCTGTGACAAGTCCTAAGACCGGGCTTCTGTATTTTTTTTCTTTTGTTTTTCAGTTTTATTTGTCATTTTTCATTTTATTTTTATTTTTTGAACAGTGCACTGATTTTTGTTTGTGAATTTCTTTTCTTTAAGCAGATTTGCACGTCAGGAATTAAAAGTGCTACACGTCGTCAAGAAAATTGTTGCAAGTGAGTTTCTCCACATTAAAATGGGCTCAGGAGAAAGCCGCTTATTTGGGACAATTAGAAAATGAGAGTCCCTGCCTAAAAAGGATTCAGCGAAGTAATCCGATCTAAAGTTTTTCTTTTTCTTTTTGAAATGACGTCATTTTGCTGAGAGTGGAAACTAAATGCGACGATAGGTTCCACTATCAGCAAAGAAAGAAAGAATGGATGGATGAATGGAAATAAAAACAAACTGACTGACTGGTAAAAGCTGACAAGACTTGACCACGACTCAAGGTTAATCTCCACCTAGACAGGAAAAAAGGGTGGATGAATTTATGTGTTTCCTTTTACAGGAGCAGAAAGATGACAGCAACATTCGAGGTTGCGTGATGGTTTAACCTTTTAAATGCCACTTTCTGTGTTTGTGAATCTACCAGGGGTGTTATTCATGGGCTTGTGTTGCTCACAGAAGTTACTGTGAGAAAGTGTGTACACACCTGCGCAGCGCTAACATTTGCATTTTTTTTTCTACAGCATTACAGTTCTTCATGTGATTTGATGATGTGATTTATAACAGAACAATTGGTGGATGTTTGTTTCTCTACTACAGGTTATGAGTTGGTGATGCTGTTACACTGTGTTGTTGGGAAAATATTGAAGGTTACTTTGACGATGTGAATAACGTGAGAAATTTCCTGTGTTGAAACCAGTGTCATTCTTTTTACAGCAGGCTTAATTTTATGGCCTTTTACGGCACCTCTGGAACGTGGATGGCCGACGCCTGCCCACCACACGATCCATGTGTGTTGCTAATGTTTGTTTTCTTTAAGAGTGCATGTGGAGGATTCAGCAGAAGCGGACAAGTGACATGAGAAAAACAAATAAAGGATGCAGTGTTTATGGAATAGTTGAATATGGGCACATTAGCCTGCCACTATTGAACTCATAGTGATAAAATGGGTGGAGTGATATTGTTTAAGGAAAGTCACAGATTAAATTGTGGAATAAATTGGGATGATTCATGATTTGGGACAAATTATGGTAATAATAGTGATTTAATGATTGGGAAAACCTGCACATGATACTTGTCTGTTATGCTGAGTACTTTGTCACTCTCATGATCTATAGTTGGTTGCAAATGTGAAGTTTGATTTAACAGATTTGTCTTCCAGGTTACAGGCCCCAGGTGGAGCTGGGAGTTAAACAAGCTTAACATGTGACTGCTGATTAATGTTTTTGCACAGGGTTACAGGTTGGAGTATGGCTGCTCCAAGTGGGAAACCCTGGAGATTGTTTTAGAGAGAATGTGCAACATTCTTGTGCATGTCTCATTGGGGAGTTGACACATGGTGAAAGCCACGTGGCAAGAGGAGTGTTATTTTGTAATCTGTAGATGTCGTGAGGTGCCATGACGAGAAGGAGTGGCTGAGAGGATCGTCCACAAGATGGGAGCTGAGGCCAGGAGAGAGGCTTCAGGAGGATCAGAGATCATCTTCAGCACAGCAGACATCACACAGAGAGCTGTGCTACTGAGCTTCCAGGAGATCAAGAGGAGACTTCCGACAGCAAGATTTTAAATAAAATGAAAGATTCAATGTTGACGCTGAGGAAGACAACTAAGGTGTACGACGTGCTCTGCCTTAAATCTTCAGCAGCGTTGGAACATGAGAACCTGAGGGATGGAGAGAGCATGCCAAGCTCCAAAAGTGACAGCGCACAGGAAGTCCAGCGATGGAATTGTGATTCTGTGTGAGGCACAAATACTAGGAGACTGGGAAATAGTTGACACCACTTTTCCCAAGGATTAAGATTACCTAAAGTGTGTCACTTTGCCATGCAGATTTGATGCTCTGCAGAGAAGCCTTCTGTGAGGGAGAGATGTAAACAGACGAGCCTTTTATCTACATTTAATTTATGTCAACTTCTTTAGGCTGGTTGAGGGGGAATTGGAGAGAAACAGTAGTGTTAGGTGTGACTGTTGTTATTGTAACTGTGATTTTTCTTATAAGTGAATTGCCCAGAGACAGACCTGAATCCATTCCAGCGACTCCATCATCACAGGCCACGGTGAAGCGAACCAAACGTAGTGAAACAGGTACATCAGATGAGTGTTTTGATTATTATGGCGGTATACAGTTGGACTACGTTAAAGGGTCCACAATCTCGTATACATTTGATCTTTGTGCTGTCATTGAGTGCAAGGGCTTGCTGAACAGTTGAGTCCAACATCTTTAATGGCAGTACAAAATCAGATGGTGTTAGATATGTTGTTGGGAGAAAAAGGGGGCGTTTGCGTGATGTTTGGGGATATGTATTGTACTTTCATTCCAAATAACACAGTTCCTGACGGCTCTGTGACCCGAGTTCTGGAAGGCCTAAAGACGTTGTCCACCACAATGTATGAGCATTTGGGATTAGATGACCCGCTGGAAGCGTGGATGACCTCTGTCTTTGGGCAATGGAAAGATTTCATTATGTTAATTATGGTTTCTTTGTCTGTTTTTATTGCAGTATTAGTGACATGTGGGTGTTGTTGTGTGCCTTGTATCAGAGCCTTGTTCGTAAGACTCATCAATCGTGCTGTGGGAGACTCTGATACAAAGGCAGACACCATGATGCCACTTTTGGGAAATGGGGAGTCACAGTATGAAAACATTATGGTGAGAGATTTAGTTTAGTTTTATCTGCCATAGGGCAGATAAAAAGGGGGATTTGTAGGAATGTTTAGCTTATTTTAGAGTTTAGAAATGTGTTAACATAGAATGTAGAACTATTGTAGAGACATTGACACTGCCCTCAATATAATAAAGGCCTCACTGTGTCGTGAACTTAGGAGTAGATTGTAGGAGACCCCTCCCCCACTTGAACTGTGAAAGTAAAACAGAGAGGAGTTAATGCTGAGTGGAAATTCCCCAGAGAATGTTTGGGTGGGGGTCTCAACATTTGTAACTGGATAACTGGTCTGGAACGGAGATGGGTTTTATGACCTCTAGGGAGTCACCTAAACCCAGTGTTTTAACTGTCACGCACACACATCCACACGCACACTCACTCATGTGCACACATACACCCAGGTATGCGTACACAGTCACACACGAGCACTCACATAGACACGCGGGAACGCGCACATGTAGGCATTCATGTGCTCGTGCACATAGACACAGACAGAGTTTGCAGCACACCGTGGGGGGTTTTATGATAGGGTCGCCCCTACAAAACTGTGTTTCACAGACAAAGGAGTGAAGATTTTTTGCAGAGGGACACACCGGCCTCGTCTTCCCTTCTAGAAGTGCATGCTTAAATGAAGATGAATAAAGATGAATAAAGGTTTTGTGAAATGACTACTGAGTTCCGGTGCCGTCTCTGGATGCCTCGACGAATAAAAGAACCGGGGTAAAACTGATTTCGCAACAGACCTCCAAGTAAATAATTTGCCCACTCCAGCTCCTACGACCAAATACAAACAGTGGGGAAGAGAGTTAGCACAACCCACCACAACTTCCAAACTGTATTCATGCTAGCATTAATTTATTTATAGGTGTAGATAACAGCAATGTTATGTTTGTCCATACTGCCTCCTGTTGCTGCTGTTACGGAGAGTTCCAGCAGGTGTCGCTGTGGTTCTCTCTAGGGCAGGGGTGTCAAACTCAAATACACAGTGGGCCAAAATTCAAAACTAGAACAAGGTCGCGGGCTAACATTAATATTTATTGAAAAATATCTTCCTCCAGATTTAAGAATGAATCTCTTCTTATGGACTCAAACATATGGAAGCCCGTTTCCGCCACTAAAAAAAAAAAAAAAGCTAGTATCCATAACTCGAAATTTCGAGTTATTTTCTCGAAATTTCGAGTTATTATCTCGAAATTTCGAGAAATATAACTCGAAATTTCGAGTTACTTTTCTCAAAATTTCGAGTTAGCTCTGCCAATCAAAAATATACGTGAATGAGGTCGCTTTCTTGTTACCCGGAAGCATATGGCGCAGGACCGCGCACTCAAAAACGGATCCCAACAAATTAAAGTATGTTTGCTGATAGTAACACCATGTGATTCAGCTAATAACACAGGGATTTCATCATTTGTGAAGCCAGGCTGAAAACACTCAGCAATCTGTGCATTCACGACTGGATGTAATACCGGTAGCTTAGCTGTAGCATTTGTAGCTGAGGGCTTCAGCTTCCGGGTAACATGGAAATGACGTCATTCACGTAGATTACTGATTGGCAGCGCTAACTCGAAATTTCGAGTTGCTTTTCTCAAAATTTTGAGTTAATATGTCGAAATTTCGAGATAATAACTCGAAATTTCGAGAAAATAACTCGAAATTTTGAGTTATGGATCCTTTTTTTTTTTTTTAGTGGTGGAAACGGGCTTCCATACAAACAAGTTTTGCTGAAAAACTGAATGTGGAACAAGCAAAGCTTAATACTAAACAATGTATATATTAGCTGTATAATACCAGTAGGCCAGCTCTGATAGTAATTTGGTATGGCGGGCCAGAGTTTGACACCTATGCTCTAGGGGTTATGTGTACTTCCTGTTATTGTCATGGAACGCTGTGCGGCAGGCAGGAGTAGGACCCAAAATGCAGGACTCACAGGCACGAGGGAATAAACTCAAAAGGCAGCTTTATTGCGTAACAGAAGATGATAGGCGATACAAAACTAGACTGGGAAAAACTAACATAAGGCTCACCAGGAAACACGGGGGAATCACACACAGCATGAGGGACGACGTCACAGAGAGCACAGGAAAACACAGGGCTTAAGTACACGGGGAGTAATCAGGGAATGGGCCACAGGAGGGAGACACAGCTGGGAGCAATAAGGCTAACGAGACAGGGGAGAGGTAAAACTGAACACACTGACATGAGACATGAACTTTCAGAATAAAACAGGAAACTGACACAGAGAATCAGACAGGACACTGAACATGACAGGCAGACTCATGAGCAGACACAATAACACCATGGACAGACAGAGGGAACACAGAGAAGTGGGAGCAGGCAGGCAAAGAACAGAAACCTAACAAATGGCAAAATCACAACAGAATACACACTCGGAATGAACAAAAGCATAAGGAAACACAAAACACTGAGTCCTCAGACTCAGGACCATGACAGTTATGAGTGTACGGACGTTCATGTTGGCTGCTAATAAACGCCTGGCATACAGTTACAGTGGACTGGTTATTATAAGCAAAACCTACATGGTGTCAGAAGTGGGATATCCTAGAAAGCCTACACAGTCCAAGAAGAAAAGCGGAGCCGGCAAGGACGACGAAAAAAGCAATCACCGCACAACATGGCGGACGGATTCCGGCGCCCAGATCCTCTCATCTTTGACGGCAACGTCGCTGAAAACTGGCGTAAGTTCGAGCGCGAATATGACATCTTTATCGCCGCTGCCCATAGTGACAAAAATGCTAAGACTAAGGCCTATATACTCCTCAATCTGGCGGGACCAGAGGCCATTAAAAGAGAGCGATCATTCACGTATGCCCCCGCAGTAATATCAGCTGAAGGCATAGAAGAAGTCGCCGTGGAATCAAGGGAAGATCCCGCATGTCTAAAGAGAGAGTTCAAGGAAATCTGCAACCCAGAGACCAATGTCATAATGGAGAGGCATAACTTTAACAAAAGACAACAGAAACCCGGTGAAACCATTAAAGCATATGTGAGCACGTTAAAGAACATGGCCAGAACCTGCAGCTTTGGTGCACTACAAGACGAGCTAATCAGAGACAGATTATAACCAGTGACAGCGTCAGACTTTCCCTGCTTAAAGAGACGGAACTCACTCTTGCCAAGGCGGTGCGTATATGCCAAATAAGCGAGCTCACAGATCAACATAGCAAAGCCCTCTCTACACCAAAGCATACTACATCTGCTAGTGTGGACACTGTACAGATTAAACATGGCAAGTTCAAAAGGAAAACAAATAAACTTCTAACGAACATTCAAAATTGCAGAAACTGTGGCGGTTCGCATCCAGCCAAAAGGGAGCAATGTCCTGCTTTCGGACAACAGTGTCACGTCTGCAAAAAATACAATCATTACTGTGATGGATGCATGCAACCACACAACTGAGATACTTAGGTAATATTCATGTGGTCTTTTGTCTTATGTTTACGTTATGCTCTAAAGCTTCTGTGATCATAAGTTAACTAATTTGATATTTTGAGTTACCTGTAATGCATGACAGCACTAAGCTATAGCCCAAATGGTGGCATAGACTTTGCTTTGCATTGTTTGTTATTTTATATAGGTATATGTTATATTGATTATATTTCTGCTCTTTCTGAGTTACCTGACCTCCGCTCCAGTCCTTCCTGGTTTGGCTGAAAGAGGAGGCTGAGGGTGGAGCTGGTTTAAATGCAGAAGCCAATAAAGTGGACTGGACCATCTATTGTGATCATGCAGGGGGAATGGGGTTCTTCTTGAATGATGGTTGGCTGTTATCTCTTTAGTTTTCACCTTTGGTGTATATAATGGTTTATTCATTTGCTATATAACTGGAGCTGTTTCTCATTTGGGCAGGTCAGTTTGTTGAGTTATGTTTTTGTTAAGTGACTTTTGAGTAGCGTTCTGTTATGTTAACCTCTTTTACGGGCCCACTTGGTTCTTAAAAACTTTATTTTTGATATCTTGTATTTTTATAATCATCTTGTCCTTTTTTGGGGGTATAATAAAACCCATTTTTTGAAGATTGCATTTGTGCCTGTGTGTTCCTGGCTGCTTGAATCATGACAATTGGTGGCAGCAGTGGGATACAGCCAGTTTAAAAAAAAATAAAAAATACACACACAAAAAAGGTACAGTGTTTGTTTTTTTTGGGGGTTTTTTCCCACTCCTTATTAAACCATGCAGAGAGGAGCAAGGAGTGTGAGAGTGGTCCGAGGAGATGTACCAAGCCAGCAAATGGGCTCAGAAGGACAAGTCGATGGAGGACAAGAGGAGAATGGAGCTTCTGCAGGGGTAGACAGCACTGAGGGCCAAGGTAAGGAGCCAACGATATCGGATCTGATCTCTCTTCTCCGTTCACATATGGGCCAGCAGGAGGCCAGAGAGGCTAAACAGAAGGAGGAGAGTGCAAAGCAAGAACAACGTTTTAAAGCACTTCAACACCAGTTTCAGTTGTTACAGGTAGAAGTACAAGCCTGCACTTCTCCTGTGCCTGAAGGTCAGGCAGCTGAATCACCTGATCCAGAATCTCTAGATGATGACATTCTTCCTCAAGCTGGTCCCAGTATATCAGTTACTGGTTCATCAGGTCAGTCCCATTTTCTGGAGCCTAAGTTACAAAAACTCACCGACGAGGATGATATTGAACATTTTTTGATTACCTTCGAACGCATTGCAATGGCCTGTCGGTGGCAGAGACATGATTGGGTTTTTCATCTTGTACCGCTGCTTACGGGCAAAGCAAGAGGTGCATATGTACATATGGATGTTGATGATTCTTTGGATTATGACAAGGTTAAGGCAGCTATTCTTTATAAATATGATATCAATCCTGAGACCTATAGGCAGAGATTTCGATCTCTTGATGTAAACCCTGCAGAAAGCCCTAAAGAGTTGTATGCACGGCTGAAGGAGCTTTATGTAAAATGGGTCCACCCTGAAGATAAAACCATTCAGGACATTGGGGAAATCATCATCCTTGAGCAATATTTACGAATGCTATCTCCTGAGTTGCAGGTGTGGATAAAAGAGCATAATCCACCCTCTGCTGCAGAGGCTGCAAAGCTGGCTGATGTTTTTGTGGCGGCACGGAAAAAGGGACAGCCTTGGAGCTTCATGGCTTGGAAAACGAAGGACAGCCGGAAATCACTCCCGCAAAGACCAGCTGCCAATGTGAGTAGGGCTTCATATAGCCACCCACCCAATGGGTCTTTGAAGTCCCCGGCCAAAACCTTGATATGCTATCTTTGTGGAATGGAAGGTCATACAAAGCCCATGTGCCCTGAAAACTCAGCTAAATTAACCCAAATGTGCTTTGTGCCTCGAAACCATGATAACTCTGAGATAAAATTAGACAGAGGGTTAAAGATGACATCAGTTGAGATTAATGGTGATACATTAAAGGCACTAATTGATACAGGTAGCACACAGACTCTTGTACACAGACAGTTTGTCCCCTTAAATAGTATTAATATGACTGAAACGATTCCTGTTTGTTGTGTTCATGGAGATGAAAAGCCTTATCCAACAGCGGACCTATACATCAAGGTGCAAGGACAGGTTTACCTCCTGAATATTGGGGTTGCTGATAATTTGCCATTCCCTGTTATATTAGGCCGAGATCTACCTGTGCTGGTTGACCTTTTGGATTATAGCCACACATGCAATGTTGCAGTAACTAGGGCTCAAGCTGAAGCTATGAAGCCAGCAGATGCCACTCAGACCCTTAGTGCTCTGCCATTTTATGAGGCAGAATTAGAGACAGCACCCGGGAAGTTGCGCAAGTCCCGCATGGAGAGAAGGCGAGAGAAATTTCATCATACTATTGTGAAAGCATCTCCTGTCTGTGAGCCTGAAATGTCTTTGGACTTTAGAGTCCCAGCTAATATCACTGAGATGCAACACAATGATCCAGTATTAGCACCCTTTTTTCAGAAAGCTAAAAAGCAAGGACATGAGATGGAACCAGATATTAACAGCAGTGAGGATTTTTTTCTGAAAGATGGCATTCTTTATCGCCGGCAAAGATCACAGGTACAGCTGATGGTTCCTAGTGGAGTCAGGGAGGTGGTACTGAATTTGGGGCACTCTGTGCCGTGGGCAGGACATTTAGGGAAGCATAAAACCATGGCTCGCATTAGGAAGTATTTCCACTGGCCGGGCCTGCATGCTGACGTGACCCAATTTTGTAAAAGCTGCCCTCAGTGCCAAAAGACTTCCATCAAAACCCCCTCCAGAGCTCCACTTCAGCCTTTGCCAGTTATTAGCACCCCATTTGAACGGTTGGGGATGGATGTTGTCGGAGCTGTTGAGAAAAGCAGGGCAGGAAACCGTTACATGCTGGTAATAACTGATTATGCCACAAAATACCCTGAAGTTTTTCCTCTGAAATCTGTAAAGGCCAAGTC
The DNA here is from genome assembly GCF_057381845.1 of Rhamphochromis longiceps. Classification (NCBI taxonomy): domain Eukaryota; kingdom Metazoa; phylum Chordata; class Actinopteri; order Cichliformes; family Cichlidae; genus Rhamphochromis; species Rhamphochromis longiceps. The sequence continues at coordinate 54,920,554 of NC_140559.1, read as the reverse complement.
TGTGGCTTTTTGTCTGGTGCAATTTTTCTCAAGGGTGGGATTCCCTCGTGAGATTCTGACAGACCGTGGGACTAATTTTATGTCAACTTTATTAAAGCAGGTCTATCAGCTTCTTGGCATCAAAGGGCTAAAGACTACTCCATACCATCCTCAAACAGATGGCCTGACGGAGCGCTTTAACCAGACCCTGAAGCAGATGTTGCGCAAGTTTGTGAATGACACTGGTACTGACTGGGATCAGTGGCTGCCTTACCTCCTCTTTGCGTATAGAGAAGTACCCCAAGCTTCTACTGGCTTCTCACCTTTTGAACTGTTATATGGTCATGAAGTAAGGGGGCCCCTCTCTTTGCTGAAAGAAATGTGGCAGGGTGACCGGAGAGGGGCAGGGGCTACTAATGTCATTTCATATGTTATACAGATGAGGGAGCGACTTGAGAAGATGACTGAGCTTGCCCAAGCTCATATGGTAGCTGCCCAGCAACATCAGAAGGTCTGGTATGATCGGTCAGCTCGGGAGAGGTCATTTGAACCTGGACAAAAGGTACTTGTACTCCTTCCAAGTGATGACCGTAAGCTGTTAGCTAAATGGCAAGGACCTTTTCAGATTCAGCAGAAACTGGGAGCTACCACCTATCGGCTGGCAACTCCAGGTCACTCTCGCTCCAGTAGAGTTTTGCATGTAAATCTCCTGAAGGAGTGGGTGGAGAGGCCGAAGAGAGCAGAAGTTCTTTTGATAAGGGAGATTCATGAGGAGGAAGAGGTGGAGGAGCAGTATCTTCCTTCAGGTGTGCTCCAGCATTTGGACCTTAATCACCTTTCAGAAGAAAAACAGCTTCAGGTGAAAGAGTTATGCAGCTCTGGGGTGTTTCAGGAGAATCCTGGGAGGACGGATGTTATTGAACATGACATTGTATTAAAGGATGGAGCGTCTGTGAGACGTATGAGTTATAGGATTCCAGAGCGGCTGTTAACATCATTGAGGAAGGAGGTGAATTTAATGTTGTCTCTAGGGATCATTGAACCATCTAAGAGCGAGTGGTGCAACCCAGTGGTTTTGGTCCCAAAGAAGGATAGTAGCCTGCGGTTTTGTATTGATTTCAGGTACTTGAATGCCATCTCAAAGTTCGATTCATACCCTACACCTAGGGTTGATGATCTGATTGAGCGACTTGGGAAAGCCCAGTACCTGACGACTCTGGATCTCTGCAAAGGCTATTGGCAGGTGCCACTTACTGAACGCTCAAGGGAACTGACTGCCTTCCGGACACCATGGGGGCTATTCCAATTCACAGTCCTGCCTTTTGGTTTGCATGGAGCCCCTGCAACATTTCAGAGGCTGATGGATCGGGTACTGTGTGGTTTGTCAGAGTTCACGGCAGCATATCTGGACGATATTGTGATTTACAGCCAAACCTGGGAGTAGCACCTCAAACATCTAGAAAAGGTACTAGAGCGTCTCAGAGAAGCTGGGCTGACTGTTAATTCGTCAAAATGTGTTTTTGCCAAGGCTGAAACTGAATACCTGGGATTTGTCACAGGTAATGGGGTGATAAAACCACAAGTGAGCAAAATCAGTGCTATTGAATCCTGCAGTTTGCCACAGACAAGGAAACAACTTAGATCATTTCTTGGCATGGCAGGGTTCTACCACAGATTTATCCCTCATTTTTCTGCCAGGGCGTCTCCCCTCACTGATCTAACAGGTTCTAGGTGCCCTAACCAGATTCAATGGACGGAGGAGGCTGAGGCAGCTTTCCAGGATATCAGGCAATCCCTCAGTAAGACTCCAGTCTTGTATAGCCCAGATTTTGAGAAACCTTTTATTCTTCAAACTGATGCTTCTGATAGGGGTCTGGGGGCTGTTCTTCTACAGGGACCACCCAATGAGCGACACCCAGTGGCTTTCATTAGCCGCAAAATGTTCCCAAGAGAGATGAGATATTCAACGGTGGAAAAAGAGGCTTTAGCAATCAAGTGGGCACTTGATTCCCTCAAGTATTACCTCCTAGGCCAGGAATTTAAACTGGAAACTGACCACAAGGCGCTCCAGTGGTTGGAGAAAATGAAGGATACGAATGGACGAATCACCAGATGGTACCTTGCGATGCAGCCATTCCGTTTTACCATTCAGCATATTGCAGGCAAGAACAACTGCACAGCGGACTATCTCTCTCGCTGTTCCAGCTCACTGCCTAAGGGGGGGGAGTGTGTGATGGATGCATGCAACCACACAACTGAGATACTTAGGTAATATTCATGTGGTCTTTTGTCTTATGTTTACGTTATGCTCTAAAGCTTCTGTGATCATAAGTTAACTAATTTGATATTTTGAGTTACCTGTAATGCATGACAGCACTAAGCTATAGCCCAAATGGTGGCATAGACTTTGCTTTGCATTGTTTGTTATTTTATATAGGTATATGTTATATTGATTATATTTCTGCTCTTTCTGAGTTACCTGACCTCCGCTCCAGTCCTTCCTGGTTTGGCTGAAAGAGGAGGCTGAGGGTGGAGCTGGTTTAAATGCAGAAGCCAATAAAGTGGACTGGACCATCTATTGTGATCATGCAGGGGGAATGGGGTTCTTCTTGAATGATGGTTGGCTGTTATCTCTTTAGTTTTCACCTTTGGTGTATATAATGGTTTATTCATTTGCTATATAACTGGAGCTGTTTCTCATTTGGGCAGGTCAGTTTGTTGAGTTATGTTTTTGTTAAGTGACTTTTGAGTAGCGTTCTGTTATGTTAACCTCTTTTACGGGCCCACTTGGTTCTTAAAAACTTTATTTTTGATATCTTGAATTTTTGTAATCATCTTGTCCTTTTTTGGGGGTATAATAAAACCCATTTTTTGAAGATTACATTTGTACCTGTGTGTTCCTGGCTGCTTGGATCATGACAATTACAAAAAACAATGCAAATCCGCAAAACCACATCACAGAGGCAAGCAAGTGAACCAAATTTCAGAGGATGCTGACCCAGACAGTGATGAGACATTTTGCATTGAGCACCTAACAATGGAGGGTGAGAACAATCACAACAAAGAAGGATACTGCACAGTCAAAGTTTCTGATAAGGCCCTCAAACTAAAAGTAGACACTGGGGCAAAATGTAACGTAATCTCACTAGACACTTACAGAAAGATCGGCAACAACGAAACCCTATTCAAGTCACAAAAACAGGTAAATCTTGTTGCTTTCGGAGGCACGAAGATCAAGACCACAGGCACAGTTACTCTCAAGTGCAAGCTAGCTGGACAGTTATATGACCTGCAATTCCAAGTTGTAAAACACGATGTGCAACCCATCATCGGATTAAAGGACAGCGTGCGAATGAAACTGGTTAGTTTCAGCAAGGAAGTCTACCAGGTTGACACAGATCAGGATGAGACACTAGCGCAGAAAGTGTTTCATGAATACACAGACCTGTTTGAAGATGAAGTCGGTGACTTACCTGTAACTTACTCAATGAAACTCACTCCAAACGTGTCACCTGTCGTCAACCCTCCAAGACGCGTTCCTGTTCCTATGCAGAAAAGAGTTAAAGAGGAACTCCAAAGAATGCAGGCCCTGGGAGTAATTGAACCAATGGAGGAGCCCACGGAATGGGTATCCAACATGGTCGCAACACACAAAAAGAATACAGATGATGTTCGTATCTGCATTGATCCAAGGGATCTGAACAAGGCACTAATGCAACCTCACCATCCCATGCATACTGTGGAGGAAGTAGCTGCTCAGATGTCGGGAGCAACCATCTTCTCAGTTCTGGATGCAAAGAGCTCCTTCTGGCAAATCAAATTAGATCCTGCCTCATCTCTTCTCACTACATTTGCAACACCTTTCGGCAGATTCAAATTCCTGAGGATGCCCTTTGGCATCAACACCGCTTCTGAAGTCTTCCAGAGAGCCATGGAACAAATATTCATGGGATATCCATGCGCAGTGATTGTGGACGACATCATAGTGGGAGGCAAAGGAATACAGGAGCATGACAAAAATTTAAAAAAGGTTCTGGAGCGGGCCAGACAAGTAAAACTCAAACTGAATCCAAAAAAGTGCAAGTTCAGACTTAAAGAAGTGAGCTACGTGGGACACATATTCACTGACGAAGGGCTAAAAGCAGATCTAACTAAAATCTCCGCGATCAATGAAATGCCACCACCAGAGGACAAGACGTCTCTCCAACGTTTCCTGGGAATGATCAACTACCTGGGCAAGTTCATCCCAAACTTAAGTGAACTGTCAGCACCTCTTCGTCAGTTGCTTCACAAGGATGTGGTGTAGAGCTGGACTCAACATCAGCAGGATGCTTTCAACAAACTTAAAACATGCCTCACTAGCCCACCAGTACTTCAATACTATGACATGCACAAGCCAGTGACTCTCACATGTGACGCTTCCCAGCATGGTCTAGGGGCTGCATGCCTTCAGGACGACAAACCTGTGGCATATGCATGAAGAACTCTAACTCCAGCGGAGAGAAGGTACGCTCAGATAGAGAAGGAGTTACTAGCTGTAGTGTTCGCATGTTACAGGTTTTACGACTACATCTACGGAAAGCCAGTGGTGATTGAAACTGACCACCAGCCTTTGGTCACAATCCAAAACAAACCTTTCCACACAGTCCCGGCACGGCTACAGCGCATGATGCTACGATTACAAAAGTTCAACTTGACCCTGGTGTACAAGAAAGGCAAACACCTTTACATCGCAGACACACTCTCTCGCACACCAACGCTGGATGAGCAACCTCTAAAGGAAGAGGGGCGCGACTTCGAGGTAATGTCACTTCAGCTCATATCACCAAAAGAGCTCACCGAACACACCTCGAAGGACGCTACCCTACAGACACTTGCTCGCTACATCCAGCAGGGGTGGCCAAAACAAGCAAGTAGTGTGCCTATAGAAATAAAACCATTCTTCAGCTACCACGATGAACTAATCATCGACAACAATGTCATTATGAAAGGCAACAGAGCCATCGTTCCAGCATCACTACATGATACCTATCTGCAGGAACTACACAAGGGACATCCAGGCATGGAGTCTACAAAAAGGAGAGCAAGGGACAACGTATTCTGGCTGACAATAAACTCTGACATTGAGAACAAAGTCAAATCATGCAGCATTTGCAACGGTCTAAAGCCTCACCAACAAAAACAACCCCTGAAACTACACCAAATTCCTGATCTTCCCTGGTCTATCACAGCCACAGACATATTCGAATGGGACAATCACCACTACCTCGTGCTCGTGGATTCATATTCTGGATGGTTTGAAATAGATAAACTTGAAAACCTAACATCTGCCTCAGTCATTAACAAACTCAAACACCACTTCTCAGTACATGGGATACCACAGAAACTGTACTCAGACAATGGCACCCAGTTTACCAGCCAGACCTTTCGTGAGTTTGCCACACACTGGGAGTTCATACATGTCACAAGCAGCCCTGAGTTCCCTCAGTCAAATGGACTCAGTGAAAGAGCTGTCCGGAGTGCTAAAAGACTCCTTGAAACATCAAAAAGAGATGGAACTGATTTCTATTTGAACCTGTTACATCTACGCAACACGCCACGAGACAACATTCTTGGCTCACCAGCACAGAGGCTGCTATCAAGACGAACGCGGTCAACCCTTCCTGTGTGCAAAAAACTGCTAACACCAACAGCAAAAGTGACAACCACTATCAAAACTCAACTCACAAAAAAGCGTAAAACTCAAAAACAGCACTACGACAAGTCCAGCAAGCTGCTCAGTCCATTAACACCAAACGAGGTGGTGAGATTACAAACACAGAGAGGACATGACAAGATTGGAGTTGTAAGTAAAGTATGTGCTGTACCTCACTCATATGTCGTTGAGTCGGGTGGAAAAGAATACAGGCGCAACAGACAACATCTTCTGCCTGTGAGCGAGCCTCAACCCGAAAAGCTCGCTACAACTCAAGATGAACTGGACTCACCTCGAAGAGCGGATGAATCTGAACCTTATAAAACACAAACCAACAAACATGAAATAGTTCAAGTTCAACTCGACCCACCACAACATGGCACAAAACAGCAGGAACAGGTGATAACACCTACAAAATGCCAAGTACGTTCTGATGACAACTTGTACCGAACCAGATCTGGTAGAGTGTCTAAACTGAATAGTAAATACGTGGATTAAAAGCACACTGGTGCTGTATTTTCTGTTTTGAAATGTGTTTTATCTTGTGTTATGTTATTGCATACTTGTCGCAGTTATGACAATGATTACTGTGAATTTCATTTGATATTTGAAGCCTCATTTTGTTTTGTAATCCATAACCTGATAAGTTCTTCAATTACGGTGGTGTTGTTTGATTTGGGTTTGCCTGAAAAGTGCAAAACTAAGAAGAAGAAAAAAACTGAAAAGATAACAGCAATGTTATGTTTGTCCATACTGCCTCCTGTTGCTGCTGTTACGGAGAGTTCCAGCAGGTGTCGCTGTGGTTCCCTCTAGGGGTTATGTGTACTTCCTGTTATGAGTGTACGGACGTTCATGTTGGCTGCTAATAAACGCCTGGCATACAGTTACAGTGGACTGGTTATTATAAGCAAAACCTACAATAGGATTGCACCAAAGAAGAAGAAGAAAAGAATGAGGAGGGGCTCTAACTGATAATGAACATAACTACAGGCTTGGAGGTCCTAAAAGTCAGGTATAAAAGAAGAATGGTTTGGGGGTTAAGAACACATTTTGGGTAATTATAAAATGTGATTTATGACCCTGTTACACTAGGTTGTAGGCACAAGACTTGAATAATAAGCTAAGTCACTAGAAAGTAATATATAAACAATGCTGACAACCTAAATATCCAAAAGAAATGGTGACAAAAACCCAAACATTAATTATTCAAAAAAAGGTGTGAGCCCAAAAATCTCAAAACAAGAGGCAGGTACAGTGATATTTATTAACAGCATGTAGAAGTGTTACTTCTGATGCGTGGAAATCCCACAGTGGAAATATTATTATTATCATTTCTAAGAGTATAACAATTTTAATTGGAATGAAAAGAAAAGCAGAAGATCGATACCAAAACATGCAGTATCGCACACCACTACCCACAATGCATTGCGGCCTGCCGTCAATCCCGAAGCGCGCTAATTTTGAAATAACACACCACGTGATTACGTTGTGCAGCTGAGTCACGTGACGCACAGCAACAAATCGCTGCAGAGCTGGGTAAAGGGGGCGGAGCAAAGTGTGTGCGCTGGAGAGGACTCGAGCAGAGAGAGCTGCTTTTTCGTGAAACGGGAGTAAAGTAGTAAACCTACAGGATCATATACAACTACCTACTTTTCAATCGATATCTGCATCGATCTACCCACCGCTGTCTCTTGGATTGTAGCTGTGATCAGCGCGAACCACGTGTGTCTCAGCTTCCTGATCTGTTAACTGTGTTTGGAAAGGCTTCTAGCTTAATCACAGAGTTGTCTTGTTTGTGGGCTCATCTAAAGGTAAGCACGGAGCTAACTTTGATGTGGTTTTAGTTTATGTTTTTCTCTGGTGAGAATAATAGATTGCTTACTATACATTGAAGTTAGGGAGACTGTAGAGTTTGTGATTGCTTGCAATATTATAATATGGCGGTTGCTAGGAGGTAAGAATACATATAACAAAATAATCTTGGAATATGAACAAAAGGATGGAGTGCAGGGGAGGAGAACAACCAACCCCCAGGACATGAAGCCACGGGTACAAGCCTGGGGGAGGGCAATCAGCCTTTAGTGGACAATTATGTTATGAAAAATGACGTATTAACTACTACAAAACACTGACCTTTGTGGAAATGCTTGGAGCAGACTAACAAGTGAGCTGGAGTGTTCTGCGACGTTATATTTGTCTTCGAATGGTGTGAAATGTGAAAGCCTGCATGCCATAGTTTGCCCTAGTGACAAGCCTGCATGCTTGCCACTAGGGCTGGGCCATATTATACCGTTCACGGTAATACCGGTACAATGTTAGGCAACGATAAGAAAATGGACTATTGCGATAGAATATGGGTAAAACACGCATGCGCGGTGCCTTTGTTTTCATACGCACATGGCCGAAAAAGCATGGCGGCAACAGAGAATGAGAAGGGAGAAAGCGGATCGTTGAGTGAAACGGATGAACCAGAATTAGTTTGTAAAAATGGTTCCACTTCAGTAATGTGGAGCTGGTTTGGTGTTTGTCCGTCAGATACACAACAAAGCACATTTTTTTTTGTAGAAAAAGCAAGCGGGCCCTCATTATTGCCATATTTGTTGGACTAAGGCGCTCGTAAATCTGGGAGTAATCTGGGTCCTAAACTCCGTCACTTCAGGTCCCAAAGTCAAACGAACACTGCAGCATCACTGAGTTAAAAACTTCTAAATTCTTTCTTAAATCTCTGAAGGATACCCGATCTGTACCAGAAACCAGATACAATGCCGGACATTGTTTCTTCTTCTTCTTCGATGTTTATCAGTGGCTTGTACATGCATGTACATGCAGTGCTGCCGTCTTCCTTTTCAGTCAGTTATTACGCTCTTTAATCCTACTATGTATTTCTGCTTCTTTCGGGCTTTTACAAAGCTTCAAAAAAAAGAAAAAAAAATATATATATTAGGGGTGCAACGATACACAAAATTCACAATTCAGTTCGATATTTTTTCAATAGAAAAAAATGTTCATGCCTTTGTAATTTGTCATTTATTAAAATTATAAATATATATTTTAACAAGTACAGTTTTTAAATTTAATGTTGCTGAAACAACCAAGTAATAAAAAAATAAATCTATCTGATTGAGGAATCACTCATCTTTGGAAATGAGAGTTTATTACAGAGAAATGTCTCTTTCCTAAATAAAAGCTATACTATACGCTTCTTCTGGGCTATATTCTCAGCAGCATATTAAACACATCAGGTCCCAATAAGGAGAATCGTGTGCTAATGACTCTGGTAAAGTTTGTAGCATGTGTGCTTGTTGTTTTAGTCTGCTTCCACTTGTCTTTGCACTAGGATGATGTCGGCGTAAATGTGCAGTCCTATTCATTGTGTTCCCACTAGTGCTGTCAGCGTTAATCTGAAATGACGTTAACGCCACAACACGGCAAATCTCCGTTAACGAGCTACCGTGGGGCTAACTGCGCTAACACAATAGTTCCCACCCATGTAATTGAGCATTGCGTGGCACATCCAACATACTGTTTTACTTTTGTCCATGACGCGCTTACCTTCAGGGTCATACTTCACATGAAGACCAAAATAGTTCCAAAGGCCAGATCTGAATGGGGGGGGGGGGGGGGTTCAATTTGCCATGTTACAACGAGCTTAGCTACTGTCTTGCTAGCTTGTGCTGCGCTCAGTGGATCTGCGCTCGACAGTGGAGCCTAGGCGGAGTAGTCGAATGCAGATCCACTGAGCTCTCAACACAGACAGCATTATCAGAAGAAAAGTTGATAAAATAAATTAAAATTTTGTATTGTTTGATACATATGCGTACCGAACCGAAAGCACTGTATCGAACGGTTCAATATCGATATCGATTGATACTTTTTTTTTTTACAACAGGAGTAACAGGAGCAGAAGAGTCTGTTGGAGCAGCAGAGAAACAATTTCAGCCATTTGGACTCAGCTCAGCCACTACAGAGGAAAAAATGTCTTCAACACAAAAGGTGAGAAAAACATCACAGACAACACAACACTTATTGAAACTGTGTGTTCAGCTGGTTGGTTTTTAAAAACCTGTTAACAGCAGCTTTATCTTTTCTATCCTGGGCTCATCCATATATACAGAATCTACATTCAAAATCAGAAACCACAGAAGTCACAAGAAAATACAAAGATCATATTTTATCTACACACATTGAAACAACAATATCATCAGTTGAACTGAAAAAAATTTTGTGAAATAAAAGATTTTCTCCGCTGATCAATATTTCCTAATGTCATTTTAATTATACCTCTCTTTGTGTCACATCATTGTAATGTGATACTATCACCAGAAGGTGGTGGTAACACACCAGCAATGTGTTTGTTGACATGTTTGATTCCACTGACGGAGGGAGTTTCAGTTTGTTCCACGACTGCATTTCACTCACTGCCTCTGTCACTGCAGGACCAACATGGAGCAAGAAGTCAGCACTTTCAGGAGGCTGACAAACCTCACAGAAGAAAGGGAGAGAAAACGTACAGCTGTGACTTGTGTGGAAAGTCTTTTACCCTGGCTGGAGGCTTAAAAAGACACCAACTCATGCACAGTGGAGTTAAACCTTACAGCTGTGACTTGTGTGGAAAGTCTTTTACCCTGGCTGGAGCCTTAAAAACACACCAACTCATCCACAGTGGAGTTAAAGCATACAGCTGTGAGTTGTGTGGGAAGTCTTTTACCCAGGCTGGAGCCTTAAAAACACACCAACTCATCCACAGTGGAGTTAAAGCATACAGCTGTGAGTTGTGTGGGAAGTCTTTTATCCTGGCTGAAGATTTAAAGAAACACCAACTCATCCACAGTGGAGTTAAAGCATACAGCTGTGACTTGTGTGGAAAGTCTTTTACCCTGGCTGGAGCCTTAAAGAAACACCAACTCATCCACAGTGGAGTTAAAGCATACAGCTGTGACTTGTGTGGAAAGTCTTTTACCTGGGCTGGAAACTTAAAGAAACACCAACTCATCCACAGTGGAGTTAAAGCATACAGCTGTGACTTGTGTGGAAAGTCTTTTGCCCGGGCAGGAGACTTAAAGAAACACCAACTCATCCACAGTGGAGTTAAAGCATACAGCTGTGACTTGTGTGGAAAGTCTTTTACCCTGGCTGAAGATTTAAAGAAACACCAACTCATCCACAGTGGAGTTAAATCTTACAGCTGTGAATTGTGTGGAAAGTCTTTTACCCTGGCTGGAGCCTTAAAAACACACCAACTCATCCACAGTGGAGTTAAAGCATACAGCTGTGACTTGTGTGGAAAGTCTTTTGCCCGGGCAGGAGACTTAAAGAAACACCAACTCATCCACAGTGGAGTTAAATCTTACAGCTGTGAGTTGTGTGGAAAGTCTTTTACCCTGGCTGGAGGCTTAAAAAAACACCAACTCATCCACAGTGGATTTAAAGCGTACAGCTGTGAATTGTGTGGAAAGTCTTTTACCCAGGCAGGAGACTTAAAAAGACACCAACTCATCCACAGTGGAGTTAAAGCGTACAGCTGTGAATTGTGTGGAAAGTCTTTTACCCTGGCTGGAGGCTTAAAAAAACACCAACTCATCCACAGTGTAGTTTAAGCACACTACTGTGACTTGTGTTGTAAAGCTTTTGCTCAAAGTCGAAACTTACAGAAGCATCTAGTTACCCACTCTGGAATTAAGGCGTACAGCTGCGATTTTTGTGGAAAAAGGTTCAGTGACAAACAGTACCGAAATATTCACCTACGGATTTACACTGGAAATTATGTTTCCTGCTGTGATCAGTGTGGGAAACTGTTTACAACAGATGCACAGTTACAACGACACGTTTAGCCACTCTGAGGAGAGACCTTACAAAAGTGAACTGTGTGAGAAGACTTTTAAAGTTCCACATCACCTGAAAAAAACACCAACAGATCCACACCAGAAATTAACTCTACAAGTGCAGTTACTGTGAGGATGTATTGATTTTTTTTATCTTGTAATTTTAACCTGATTGTTTGGAACAGGTCTGATCAATAAACTTATGGAGTTATACTGAATGAACAGTTTGGAAAAATGAAGAGTCATTTTCGCTTGGTAAGCTGAGTGTTTTAATGTAAACAGTAAAACGTAGTTGGACATTGGCAGAGATCACTTACGCTGTCATTGTTTAGAAGCAGAGCAACACAGATGGATCCAGTTCTCAACCCTGTCGTCACTGTAGTGTAGTCACCTCCAATCATCAACGGGACCTTAAACCACGTCAACGTAGACACACTGGGCCCTATTTCAGGAAGCCGGTTTAGAAAACTCAGAGTGAAAAACGATACTCAGGGTTGAGTAACCCTGAACTGTCCAACTCGGAATATTCTGTTTCAGAAAGGCTGATAACAAGTAGTTCAATCAACGCGGAGTTGCTTTAACCCCAAGTGAAGCGCGCGCACGAGGATACATAAAGCCCTGATTAGTGGAGCACAGATTAAGCGAGTCACCATGGAGACGGAGGGAAAGAAGGCGCGGTCAATGTATTTTACAGCGCTTGAGGCCGAAATTCTGATGGCAGCATATGCTGATAACATGCAAATTTTGCAGAAAAAAAGTAACACAGCCTCAGCTGCAAAAGAAAGGGAGCATGCATGGCAAAACATAGCTGACAGTCAATGCGTGAGTGTTAATTTAAACATTGATCTAGGGATTTCCACCCATTTAACACGTTATTTATTATATTTCATTTTTTATTTTATACATTTTATTTCGTGATGTGATGTGAGCGCAGGTGCAACCCAACAGGCCCCAAACGTTCCTGGCAACAAGTAAAAATGAAATATAAAAATATAGTCCAAACAGGTAAGGTGTAATTGTATTATGAGCCATAGTGCTTGATCTGTTTGTCCTATGTAAATCAATTGCAGTTAGAGGCTACATTAATTTCCCGCTCTAATCACTCTCTCCCGGCGGAGAGCTCTGCGGAGAATTTGGGCTTCACGATCTACTGGCTCGTCAAGGAAGGGGCACGCCATGTCTGACCTACAGTCAGGTTTCCGACAAAGAGGCGGAGAAAGTCAGGGTTAGTTGAAGTAAACCTGCTAGGGGGCAGGTTAGCTTCACGGAGTGTGTCGTCATAGTAACTCACTCAGGATTAATCTAAACTCGCTTTGTGAAACCGAAAACCCAGAGTTTTCGTTAACTCAGGGTATACTTACTCAGAGTTTGCACTAAACCGGCTTCCTGAAATAGGGCCCTGGGCCCTGTTTCAGGAAGCCGGTTTGGAAAACTCAGAGTGAAAAACGACACTCACGGTTGAGTAACCCCGAACTGTCCAACTCGGAATATTCCGTTTCAGAAAGGCTGATAACAATTAGTTCAGTCAACGCGGAGTTGCTTTAATCCCAAGTGAAGCGCGCGGACGAGGATACATAAAGCCCTGATAAGCGGAGCACAGATTAAGCGAGTCACCATGGAGACGGAGGGAAAGAAGGCGCGGTCAATGTATTTCACAGCGCTTGAGGCCGAAATTCTGATGGCAGCATATGCCGATAACATGCAAATTCCGCGGAAAAAAGTAACACAGCCACAGCTGCAAAAGCATGCATGGCAAAACATAGCCGACAGAGTCAATGCGTGAGTGTTAATTTAAACATTGATCGAGGGATTTCCACCCATTTAACACGTTATTTTATCATATGTTATTTTATTTGTTATTTTATACATTTTATTTTGTGATGTGATGTGAGCGCAGGTGCAACCCAACAGGCCCCAAACGTTCCTGGCAGCAAGTAAAAATGAAATATAAAAATATAGTCCAAACAGGTAAGGTGTAATTGTATTATGAGCCATAGTGCTTGGTCTGTTTGTCCGATGTAAATCAATTGCAGTTAGAGGCTACATTAATTTTCTTTCTGTAAGCACTTATTGAAATTATCTGAGCACATTACAAGTACATATTTGCTTACTCTGTATGCTCAAATGTGGCCCGTTATAGCCAACAGAAAAAAAGCGGAGGCCCGAAAAACAGGTGGGGGTCCTCCACCACCACCACTCACAGAGGCTGAGCAGTTGGCCCTCAGCCAAAACAGTGGGCGCCCTGTGGCCGAAGGCATCTCTGCGGGGACATCCTCTGAGGCAATAACCCCGCAAGACACAAGTGCCTACATAGGGGGTAAATCCAAAATAATACATGATGTGCATACATCCTTTCTTCACAGTCACCTTTGCAGTGCGACACATTCATTTGATAAACTCTTCACCATAATGGATTATTTTGTAGTGAAGTTATTTTCCGACTGATTTTGCCTTCCCTCAGTCTTGGTTGTCTTTGAGAGCATAATGACAATGAAGTGTAAGGTGCTTGGTATGTTTGTTAATTGCCATTTGGTCCCTTGTAAGTTATAAGTGACCTGTATAAACCTCATATTCTATCAGTTGATGGTGATGGTGTACTGCATCTGGTGCAGCCTCCTGTTGAGCCAGACCAACATGCAGTTGTGAGTAATACTCCACGATTATATGAGTTTACAGTAGAACAGCAATGTTGTCTATTTCTTTACTACAGGAAAATAATGAAGAAACATTGACAGCTGTTACAGAGGAGGAAGCAACAGAGACACTTTATGAGGTTTACATCTTTTAATACTTTGTGTACAGGAAATACAGGCGACCAATAAAGCCAGTTGAACAAAAAATCTGTTTATTCTTCTTTCAACATGTTGAGGTGATGGGTCAAAAGAAATGATTGTGACATATGGTGTCTCTGACTGCTCTTCCATCTTGTATGTCCGTGCGAGGGTCAGGATGTTCATGGTTTGGATCACTGCTGATGTTTGGTTCAGAAGGACAGTGTTCTCCTCTAATTGTGGCAATGTTGTGAAGAATCACACATGCCACAATAATGTCACATGCCCTTTCTGGGGTGACCCTGAGTCTTTGCAGGCACTGGAACCGGGCCTTAAGCATTCCGATAGTCATTTCAATTCTGGCTCTTGTCCTGCAATTAGCCAGATTATATCGCTGCTGTGGGCCCGGTTCAGGGTCAGAGTAAGGGGTAAGCAAATAGGGTAAACATGGATACCCCCTATCACCAAGCAAGTAGCCAGTGAACTCTCCTAAGACAGAAGGGTACACTTCAGTTCAAATGTCCCTGAAGCAATTGGTCTTTATATATTTTAAAGTATTCTCAACTCACCATGTCCAAATTTTGTGCTCAGTGTACATTCACGGAATATTTGTGAGTCATGGACAGAGCCTGGCCACTTGGCTTCCACATTTGTGATAATGTTGGCAGCATCACATATGATCTTCACAGTGCAGAGAACACAAATTAGCATCCATTACTATAATGAAATAATTTGTTAGTTTGACATGCTACAGGGAACTATGTACCTGTACATTAATGCTGTGGAAAGACTTCCTGTTCACATAGTCTCCTTCATTTACTGAAGGAGCAATGATTGGAATGTGAGTGCCATCTGTACAGCCAATCACGCCTGGGAACCCTGAAAATAAATGTGCAATTTAAGTAGTAGTCCAAGTATCACCACATCATACATTAAGTTTTGGTCATCCTGATACCTGCAATTTTGTGGCATCCCTCTTTGATAAATCTTGTGGGTCTGTGACCGGGGAACACCACAGACGAGTACAGGAGACGTTTCAGTGCAACTGTAACATTCCTGACTGCCCGACAGACGGTAGCCTTGGAAACGTGCTCAGCGTCACCAATATTATACAGAAAGCTCCCGTTTGCAAGAAACCGAAGTGCAATACAAATAATATGCAATGAACTGAGAGCATGTCCGCGATGTGTCACATGCGTAATATATGGCCTGAGGATGTTATCCAAATAAATTATAGATTGTGCTGAGAAACGGTAACGTTCACACAGGAAATCATCAGGAAATGATAAAATGTCCAAACGCGCTCTGATCACTCTCTCCCGGCGGTGAGCTCTGCGGAGAATTTGGGCTTCACGATCTACTGGCTCTTCAAGGAAGTGGCACGCCATGTCCGACACTTCCTACTGTCAGGTTTCCGACAAAGGGGCGGAGACAGTCAGGGTTAGTTGTAGTAAACCTGCTAGGGGGCAGGTTAGCTTCACGGAGTGTGTCGTCATAGTGACTCACTCAGGCTGCAGCTGAACTCGCTTTGTGAAACCGAAAACCCAGAGTTTTCGTTAACTCAGGGTATACTTACTCAGTTTTTCCACTAAACCGGCTTCCTGAAACAGGGCCCTGGAGACAAAATGAACTACTGCAAAGAATGTGGGAGAGGCTTCCACACACCAAGTACATAAAAAATACATGAACTCTTCCACAGTGGGGTCAAACAGCACATCTGTGACTAGTGTGGGTCATCCTTCACCACTGCACGTGAGCTTAACGAACAAGAATTAGCAAATCCACACAGGAGAGACACCATACAAGTGCAGACACTGTGACAAAAACTTCTCACAATCAGGTCATCGTAACAAACATGATTGTACACACATGGAAGCGAACTTCAGCTCTGACCAGTGTGACAAGAGCTTCAGGAATCTCAGTTCATACTCCAAACACAAACGATTCCACGCTGTAAATAAACTGTTTCACTGTTACCAATGTGCCAAAACATACACTTCATTATCTGCTCTGTGCAAACATCAGCCTGATCATGCATGGGTCCGTTCTTCGTACCTCGCCAAGTAAGTTAGCTGGATTTGATTGTTGACAATTTTGCGTGATCTTGGATCGTTCAGTTCTCCGAAGCTCATCCGGGACTTGCTGTCATAGCAACAGATCCGTAAGCGTAAACCTGCTTGGGAGCAGGCTTACTTTATGTAAACAGGATTAGATCGCGGCCACTCAGGTATGTCCGCTTCATTTATACAAAAGCAACAGCAATATTTTTCCACTATATTTCCATAAATAAATATTATCAATGTAACTAAAGATAATGCAGTATTTGATTCTTTTATTGATTTCATACAGATACATACAGGTCATTTCCTAAAAAAAGGGAAATGTACTATTGACATTCTATTACATGTATTTGATTATTTCAGATGTAATTCATATTTTAGAGTAGTAATAGTAAATTACTTCGTGTAATCAAGATGAGAGACCACAGCTATAAAAGTGAAGGTGGATTTGGGAAGTCTGTCGCAGCCATGTCCTGTCCGTTTGTACACGAGCAACCCATTGCGGAAGGTGCAAGATTGATAAGGAGAGTTTTCAGAATTCAGCGTATACTGCGTGATAGACAGGATCCTTTAGCTCAGCGCGACAGTGTGCTCATAGAGAGATATCGATTTTCCCGTGAGGGTATTATTTACTTAACCAACTTGTTGACGAGAGGGTGCAGGACCACCACCTGTCTTTTTTTGCTCTGGCCTTTTCTTGGTTACACAGCTGTAGCAACTCCACCAGTGTGTGAATGTGAGAGTGAATGAATAGTGGCATTGTAAAGCGCTTTGGGTGCCTTGAAAAGCGCTATATAAATCCAATCCATTATTATTATTATTATTATTATTAATAAATTACTTACGAGTTTAATTTGTCAGCAACTTTCGTCCAGCCCTCTCTCCTTGCTTTTGCAGCCTTTGCAGTGTTTCCTTGCGTTTTAATTAAACCCTGAAACTCCTGAAATCCCTCAATCAGGAGTTCTTGCTCTGCTGCCGAAAAATACCGAGCGTGCTCCTTCGACATTTTCGCCGACCAATCAAAGGGTTGCAGATCAATGTTTCTACTATCGATGCGTAGCCCCTGTTGGGCCACCCAGTGATCTCACATTACTTCATCCAGCTGTACTAATCGTCAACAACAGGTGTGTTTGGAGACCCGGAATAGCGAGCTCAAAGTTGGCGCGATGATTTGAACTTGGATGTGTCATTTGATCTTGGATGTAGTAAGCGAGGTAGGGATGGGTATCGAAACCCGGTTCTTGTTGAGAACCGGTTCCCACTGTTTCAATTCCTTGGAATTGTTTGCCATTTTTGCAATCGATTCTCTTAGCGATTCCAGTCGCCCCGAATGATGTCACCACGTTGCGGAGCGTCATTTACCTGGCAGGAAACACGGCGGTTCAAACGCTCAAAAGTTTGGTTATACTTTACGAGAACGGATGACAACAGGGCAACTTGCAATACTTGCAAAGTAGATATTTCATTTAAGGGAGGAAACACTACGAATATGCAAAAGCATTTACTCACAAAACACGTGATAACCTGAAATGAATGTCATGTTTTTAATTCCGCTCTCCGGACTCGTGAATCTCAACCCAGCAGCAGCGGTAACGTTTGCACGTCCTGTCCCGTTAATGCGGCAGGTAAATAATCAACAGTGCATATTATGTTAGCGCGATCTGCCTTATTGCAAAACCTGCCATTACTGTGCGCTGCATTTAGGTGACCATGATGAGAGAGACAGACAGATTCTGGCTCAGATGCTGGCAGTTCTCGCTGCAGTCTACCGGTAGCATCTCCTTTCAGGCCAGGATAGACGAATGTCACCAAGCAGTGACTAAGTTTGTGGTAAAAGGCTTGCACCTTGCACAGCAGATGCCCCCAATTTTCGGTAAGTGAATGTGTTTAATTGTAGGCAGGGACATTACTGGATATTCTTGTGTAATTGCTACATAATAATTTATGTTATACTTTGTTATTGCTACAGAAGAATTTTTTTTTATTATTCTACATTTACAATTTTTTTTTTCCTGGGACCCTGTGACACCCCATTGAAGAGCCGTAGGCTGGATCTCTTAACCCTTTAAGACCTACCATAGAACCAAGTCCGCCAGAGCTTATATTATATTTTTACATGCTGTGGAGCCATTTTTGGGAGCATTTCAAGTTGCTATACATCAATACAACCATTATAGCCCAAATTTTAATAATATGTATGCATTAAGTGCATAGTAATTACATAAATTGCAAAAAAAGTGCAATAAACTACAAAAAAATTGAAAATCGTTTTTGATTTTTTAACATATATTTCTAGTTAGAGAAATTTAAGAGGCTTATCCCTCAAAACTGTAAATACAAAAAAGTTGCACAAACTAGTTTCCCACCACAGAAAACTTATTTTGAGTGTCTTCATAGTTTTATTTTTGAAATACACCAATTTTCATATACTGCAGGAAAAACGAAAATAAATATTATAATGCAAATTTGCAAAATAACAGCATATGCATCAAAATAAACTATTTTCAGCAGTGCAATATGAGTCCTCAGCATCCCAGAAACGACACAGAAAGTCATAAAGTCAAACATAACTTTTAAAAACACCAGTATAGGCTCATGGTAAAAAACTACATTTCCGCAAAATGACGTCACTTCCGGTTTCGGCCATGTCATGGCGGACATGCGACAGTTCACGCTGATGGACGTAGGAAGTGTTACAAACAGCTGATCGGATCGGCGAAGCGTGTTTCTGGAATATTATGTTTTTGTTGCTGCAAGCGCTTTTTATGCAATTTTTGCAAAGCTATATGTGGAAGGAAACTGTGACCTAGGACAAGCTGATGGCATAAGATGTAAGTACAACTCCTCCGGTTTCATATGCAAAAAAAAATTATTGTGCTAGCTTACGTGATTGCAGTGCTACCGGGATTTTAAAATAGTTACGCAAAATGGAGCGTGTCCGCTCCGATCGGCTTTAAAGGGTTAAGATCTCACTGCTGGGTTTGTAAGGCCATGTTACTCATAAATTTCTATCTTGTTCAAAGAGAAGATATAAAACAAAGTTCTAAGCTAGCTTAGTGTTCTCCTTTTTAAAAAAAAAAAAAAAAGAATCAATAAGAGAATCGATAAAGAATCAAATTGTTAAACAGAATCGAAAATGGAATCGGAATCGTGAAAATCTTATCAATACCCATCCTTAAAGCGAGGTACGAAGAACGGACCCCTGGACTGAAATCACTGAATCACAATGAATCTGAAGAGAGAGAAAGATCCTCTTCTGGCTTCAGGGTTGGACTTAAAAACCTTGAGATCAGGCTCCACAGAGTTCAGATGGAATCTCCTGTAAAGAGTGTCAGCTGATGTCACATTTGGATCTGATGAGGTAGCTCTGATTTCTGGACCTGCAGTGAATAATCCTGAATGTTACATTTAGGAAGCTGCATGTATAGATATGTACATCTATACATGCAGCTTCTCTGTCACTGTCACTACATGCAGGGCGATCAAAATTACTGATATGGATATATATATCAATTTCTTTCATTTGAACTTTCTTAGTTTTTCCAAAATTAACTTCTTTTTGTTAAAATGTATTCATTTCAAAGAAATGTTAAATGTTAAAAACGGCAGCACACATAAGGACCCTTTTGTTAATTCAAATTCTATTAAACATCTATTTTTGGCTCCTCCTTTCACTTTAGTGTATTTACTGTATCGTTGAAGTCCACATGTTGTTTTAATGAATTAATTTTGATCCACATGTTCTGCAGCTGTTTTCTTGTTAATTTGAAGTTTGCATTATGAAATCCTGATAATGTTAAAGCGTTAGTTATATTTTATGAACTCTGTGTAAAGTTTGTCTTATTAAACAGTTTGGTGTGAAAAATAAAGAAATGGTCTCAGAACAAGAAGTTTGAGCCCTGATTTCAGATTCAAACTAATTTTTCGGTGGTACATGTGGAGGTTTCTCAGGGGAGGAGACTTGGCTGTTCTCCACTCACACTGGCTGAAATGGTGAAAATGCTGTTATCATAGGATGAAATGAGGATTTGTTCCTCATTAACGAGTTGGGGGCACAAAAAATACTTTTCTTTCTTATTCTCATTTAAAATATCTAGCTTTTATTAAATAATTATCTGAATCTTGCGAACAAAGTTTTTATCTGACGTAAAATGTATAGAAATCATACATATACCAATAAGACAGTGTACATCACTGTCACAACAGCATTTGTTTTCATTCAAAGGCTTTTTGGCTTTAATACCTGGTGGGCCGGTCTCTAGTCAAAATGCCCGATTTTTTTGTCCCAGTCCAGCAGTGTCACCATGCCAGCTGACTGTATGTCATCATCAGCCAGTGTTGTTCTTAGTGGTTAAAATCTCATTCTAATAAGAGTTAAAAGCGCATTCGGTTTTTAGGTTTACAGGGTTACTGAATTATGGTTAACGGTTGGTAGAATTTTTTTTTTAACATTATCTGCCAATTACATCTGCCACCCTTCTCCAAATCTGTGCCCTTACCTGGCCCCCCCCAACAAAAATTTTCTAGACACACACACACCACTGCTTGGTGGGTATGCAAGTGAAGAGAGAGACTACATCAAAGGACACCATGGTTTCATCTGGATCCAAGGTAAGTTTCTGGACCTTGTCGGTGAGTTCTTGATGTGGTGTGCGGTGTTTCCCACGAGAGGTGCAAGGATGGTAGCAAGTAGTGGTGGGCTGGTGGGGGTTGTTAAGTTGTTTGCATATTAATTATATATATCCATCCATCCATCCATCTTCATCCGCTTTATCCGGGGCCGGGTCGCGGGGGCAGCAGCCTAAGCAAAGAGGCCCAGACCTCCCTCTCCCCAGCCACCTCCTCCAGCTTATCCGGGGGAATACCAAGGCGTTCCCAGGCCAGCCGAGAGATATAATCTCTCCAGCGTGTCCTGGGTCTGCCCTGGGGCCTCCTCCCGGTGGGACATGCCTGGAACACCTCACCCAGGAGGCGCCCAGGGGGCATCCTTGTCAGATGCCCGAACCACCTCAGCTGGCTCCTTTCGAAAATATTATATATATTTTATATATATTTTTTTGTTGTTGAGAATTTTAATTGTAATTTTTGTATTATAGTTTATCAACAGTATTTGTTTTAATTTGTTTACTGGTTTGCGTGCACTTAAGATTTAAAAAAAAAAAAAAAAAAGATCGCCACCAGGGCAGACTCGATGGCGTTTTCATGCTTCGCAGCATCATTTATTCTTACAATAATCACACGGTTGCTTTAACAGTACATTCAACGGCTTCAGCTCTCCCACTGGCAGCCGTACACATCACCACCACCAACCCTGCAGCGGCATCGCAGAACACACCCTGCCACATACCCCCCTCGCCCGCTTCACCTCACCTCGCGAGCAGGCGAGGGAATCGACCCAGACCATCGACGCCCCATGCCCCAGCCCAGCGACAGGGAAGTGTCCACTCTGGCGGTCGCCCACGCCTCCAGCGGAAGCCCCGGAGCTGGCCTGATGGCCACCCATATGGCAAGCAGCAGCGGCGCAGTAGGCGTGGAAGTGAGCTGGGGCTCACAGGCAGCTATGCAGATGGCCGGCACGCAGGACTGTGCAGCCTGCGTGCCGAAGTGGACAGCATGCACCCCCGCACACCTCGACCTCCGTCTCTCCGCCTCCGGCTCGCCCCAAGCTGTGCGCTGTCCACCCTTACAGTGATCACACGGTTGCTGTAACAGTAGCCTACATTCAACGGCTGCAACCCTCCTGCTGCCAGCTGTACACATCAACACCAAAAACAACAACAGCACAAGCAGCGCACAGGTTTTAAGCCGGCGAGGCATCATTGTAGATGCCGTGAAGGTGAGTCCATCTCATCTGCAGCGGCATCGCAGACCACGAGCCGCAACAATAATAAAACATTTTTTATTTAATTATAAATAAATAATTTCTCCTAATTATGTCCTGGGTTTTAACTAATTAATTATACCAAAGGAAACATCACACAAACACTTAAGGTCATGAAAATTAATTGCGATTTAGCAATTCAATGAGGCATCCACCTTATTTATTGAAAAGTATCGTATCAGTATTGGTATCAGCGATACTGGCCCGAATTTACTTGGTATCGGATTGATACCAAAATATGCAGTATCGCACACCACTAGTTTTTGGGAGTTCCCTTTCAGTCGATTCACTCGGTACAACACGTAAGCATGGGATATCACGCCCTCGCGTGTCCTGGCTGAAGAAACCTTTAATCACGCCTTTAAGGCAGATGACGTGTGATGACGCGCGCACGGCCCCGCCTGCACATATAGCCGCTGTCATCACAGTCATCCCTCAGTTCTTATGCTCTTCACCTCGCTGAGAACACCTCTGCTGAATTGGTCTAGCTAGCTGCTGCTAGTTAGCTCCATTGTCTGCCGACTTGAACTTAGCTTAACTGCCCCTGTTGGTGTTAGCCTCCACCGCACAATTGGTGTGTAGGCTGCCTGCGGAGCGCTAATTTCAAGTTTTCCCGTGCAGTGTTTTGCTTTGCATTTTGGAATGTACTCCAAACCGAAGCGAGCAAAGCAGAAATCTTCTGTTCGCCCCTGTCTTAAGGGATGCGGTTTCTCTTTGCACGACAGCGACCAGCACGATGCCTGCCCTGTCTGCCTGGGGATCGTCCACGCTAGGACAGCATTGACGGAGCCTGAAGCCTGTGCGTTTTGTCGCCAGCTCCGGCGGTCGACCCTGGAAAGTCGGGTGACGTTTGTGGAAAAAGTGCTGGGACGCTCGGCTGTCGCACAGCATGACCCTCTCCTTCCGAGTCTGGAGCCCCGGCTTCGTCCGAGTCCGAAGACGAGGATTTTCCGGTCGATGTCCCCGCAATTAGCTGGGCTGACCACATGGAATATGTTGATGGGTTAGCCAATGACGAGCCGGAACCATGCAGGAGCGCTGACGGGCTTCAGCCTGGGTTGAAACCCGCCAGCGCTCCCCAGGACAATGATGACGTGCTGGACATCGGCCTGGACATTCATGATTTGTCGGAGGATGAGCAGCAGAGCTCATTGTCAGCCCAATGTACCGCCGTTCCTGCGCCGGTCGGCCACGGTGACACCTCTCTTTTCTCCCTGTTTCGCTGTGCTGCTGAGAAGCTGCAGGTGGACTGGCCCTCTCCTCCACCAGCTCAGAAGCCGTCGTGGTTCGCGGGGTTTTTCCTCCCACCGGAGCCCGCAACGGCCAAAAACTGCCTTCCCATGTTCCCAGACTTTCTCTGCGAGCTAACAGCATCATGGGACATACCTCTGTCTACCCGCGTCACTGTGCCCGGCTATGGACAGTACGTGGAGTTGGACGGTGCCAAGGGGGCTGGCTTAGCTAACCCACCCCCTATGGAGCCGTCTCTGGCTGCTTATCTGGCCCCGTCCCATAACCATGGTGTCGGCGGCCCCGCAACTCTGCCTTCCAAGCAGATTCTCTGCTTCGCAGCTGGAGAGGATTTATCGGGCTCAGGCCGGCACTGCTCGCGCCATGAGCTCCGTCACCATGCTCCAGACATACCAGGCATCGTGCCTGGTGGAGCTCGGATCGCTGGTTCCTGATGACAGCCCGCTGGCACCTCTTCTTAACGAGGTCAGAGTCGCCACAGATTACATCCTCCGTGCGTCTCAAATACGCACTGCCCCCTGTTCTTCTCCATAATCGACCACGATGCACCCTTGGGCATGGACGCGCTAGCACACCAATGGCCAGACGTGCTCCTGTATGCATTTCCCCCAGTGGAAATGATATCTCCAGTTCTAGAGAGAGTGCGTCGGCATTCCCACGCGCTCTGATTCTAGTGGCCCCTTGGTGGCCCACAAGGTCGTGGTATGCAGAGATAATCAGCCTGCTAGCGGCGAGTCCTTGGCAACTTCCTCTCTGCAGGGATCTCCTCTCTCAGGCGGGAGGAGAAGTGTTTCATCCGCTCCCAGATCTGTGGCGCCTTCATGCTTACCTGCTGAGAGGTTAAGCTTGATTGCTAAGGGTTTGCTACCTAGTGTGATAGCGACAATTCAGAGCGCTAGGGCCTCATCTACTAGAGGCTTGTACGCTTACAAATGGCGAGCCTTCGAGCAATGGTGCCAGGACCGCCACATTCTCCCATTTCAGTGCTCCATTGTGGATGTTTTGAAATTCCTGCTGGAGCTGCTGGATAAGGGCCTTTCATTTTCGACAATTAAGGTTTATTTAGCAGCTACAGTGGGGCAAAAAAGTATTTAGTCAGCCACCGGTTGTGCAAGTTCCCCCACCTAAAATGATGATGGAGGTCAGTAATTTGCACCAGAGGTACACTTCAACACTCAGAGAAAGAATGTGAAAAAAAAATCCATGAATCCACATGGTAGGATTTGTAAAGAATTTATTCATAAATCAGGGTGGAAAATAAGTATTTGGTCAATAACAAAAATACAACTCAATACTTTGTAACATAACCTTTGTTGGCAATAACAGAGGTCAAACGTTTACTATAGGTCTTTACCAGGTTTGCACACACAGTAGCTGGTATTTTGGCCCATTCCTCCATGCAGATCTTCTCGAGAGCAGTGATGTTTTGGGGCTGTCGCCGAGCAACACGGACTTTCAACTCCCGCCACAGATTTTCTATGGGGTTGAGGTCTGGAGACTGGCTAGGCCACTCCAGGACTTTCAAATGCTTCTTACGGAGCCACTCCTTTGTTGCCCGGGCGGTGTGTTTTGGATCATTGTCATGTTGGAAGACCCAGCCGCGTTTCATCTTCAAAGTTCTCACTGATGGAAGGAGGTTTTGGCTCAAAATCTCACGATACATGGCCCCATTCATTCTGTCCTTAACACGGATCAGTCGTCCTGTCCCCTTGGCAGAAAAACAGCCCCATAGCATGATGTTTCCACACCCATGCTTCACAGTAGGTATGGTGTTCTTGGGATGCAACTCAGTATTCTTCTTCCCCCAAACACGACGAGTTGAGTTTATACCAAAAAGTTCTACTTTGGTTTATCTGACCACATGACATTCTCCCAATCCTCTGCTGTATCATCCATGTGCTCTCTGGCAAACTTCAGACGGGCCTGGACATGCACTGGCTTCAGCAGCGGAACACGTCTGGCACTGCGGGATTTGATTCCCTGCCGTTGTAGTGTGTTACTGATGGTGACCTTTGTTACTTTGGTTCCAGCTCTCTGCAGGTCATTCACCAGGTCCCCCCGTGTGGTTCTGGGATCTTTGCTCACCGTTCTCATGATCATTTTGACCCCACGGGATGAGATCTTGCGTGGAGCCCCAGATCGAGGGAGATTATCAGTGGTCTTGTATGTCTTCCATTTTCTGATGATTGCTCCCACAGTAGATTTTTTCACACCAAGCTGCTTGCCTATTGTAGATTCACTCTTCCCAGTCTGGTGCAGGTCTACAATACTTTTCCTGGTGTCCTTCGAAAGCTCTTTGGTCTTGGCCATGGCGGAGTTTGGAGTCTGACTGTTTGAGGCTGTGGACAGGTGTCTTTTATACAGATGATGAGTTCAAACAGGTGCCATTCATACAGGTAACGAGTGGGGGACAGAAAAGCTTCTTACAGAAGACATTACAGGTCTGTGAGAGCCAGAGATTTTCCTTGTTTGAGGTGACCAAATACTTATTTTCCACCCTAATTTATGAATAAATTCTTTACAAATCCTACCATGTGAATTCATGGATTTTTTTTTCACATTCTGTCTCTCACAGTTGAAGTGTACCTCTGGTGCAAATTACTGACCTCTGTCATCATTTTAAGTGTGAGAACTTGCACAATCGGTGGCTGACTAAATACTTTTTTGCCCCACTGTATCTGCTTGTCATATTGGCTTTGACGGGGTGACACTAGGTGCACATCCCCAAGCCATACGTTTTCTGAAAGGAGTTCGCCGGCTGAGGCCCGTGCTTATGTCCAGTGTCCCTGCTTGGGACTTGTATTTGGTGCTGGAGGCCCTTTGTAGCCCCTCGTTTGAACCCATTGAGTCTGTGGATATTAAATTTCTTTCATATAAGACTGCATTACTTCTCGCTTTGGCTTCGGCAAAGTGAGTGGGTGACCTTCATGCGCTCTCTGTGCATCCCTCCTGCACACAGTTCTCTTCTGATGGCCACAAGGTCGTATTGCATCCAAATGCTGCCTATTTTTCCAAGATCATGCCTTCATCTTCTAGCTCAATGGAGTTTGAGTTGCTGAGCTTTTGCTCCCCTCCTTTTGCATCTGAGGAGCAGAGGAGGATGCATTCTCTTTGTCCAGTGCGTGTGCTACGCACCTACATTGAGCGCACTCAGAATGTGCGTTTATGTGACCAGCTGTTTGTCTGCTTCGCTGATCCAAATAGAGGTAGAGCTCTGTCCAAACGGAGGCTGTCCCACTGGATTATAGAAGCTATCTCACTGGCATACAGCACCGGTGGTCTTGCTTTGCCCCACGGGGTCAGAGCTCATTCCACCAGGGGGATGGCAACCTCATGGGCTCTTTTTAAAGAGGTGCCTGTAGCTGATATTTGTGCGGCAGCTAGTTGGGCATCAACGCACACTTTTGTGCAGTTTTATCGGTTGGATGCTACAGCCCCTTCGGTGGCTCATGCTGTCCTTTCTGCTGGGTCTACCACTCACTAAGGATGTGGTGGTCCGATTCCGGTTTGGTGGCTGCTCTGTGGGGCGTGTATATATGTCCCATACTTATGTGTTGTACCGAGTGAATCGACTGAAAGGGAACGAATAGTTATGTCTATAACTTCTGTTCCCTGAAGGAGAGGAACGAGGTACAACACAAGGTGGCCCCACTGAGCAGTTTGGCTTGGTGAAGAGCGGCTATCGAACTGAGGGATGACTGTGATGACAGCGGCTATATGTGCAGGCAGGGCCATGCACGTGTCATCACACGTCATCTGCCTTAAAGGCGTGATTAAAGGTTTCTTCAGCCAGGACACGCGAGGGCGTGATATCCCATGCTTATGTGTTGTACCGAGTGAATCGACTGAAAGGGAACAGAAGTTCTAGACATAACTGTTCGATTTGGAGTCAGCGGAGCGGGGGGCTGGCTTACTGGGATTAAGCCCGGGTCCTTTTTTCAGAAGCATGGAGTCTTTTGGAGTGTAATTTGTTAGTTAGATGCCTGACTGACAACTGTATAAAACAAAAACAACACACAAAGCACAGAGCACACCGTCGTAAATTCCCCCTAATTTTGGTATGATCCGAGCTCAGGCACTAGGCGAATGAGCACAGCACCCATGTGAGTGAGGGGGGAGAAGGTGCTGCCTGCCAGTTTGCTGCCGACAGAGGAGAGCTTAAGTTTGACCAGGTACCAAAGTAAATCATTCGTACTGTACAAATAATGTAAATATGACGGTGTATCACAAAAGATTGATATCAAACTGATCACTTGGTTGCGTTACTTGCTCTTCGAGTGAATCAACAAATGGATAAATAAAAAGCCCAACGACAAAGCTGATTTTTTTAGAATCTTAGCTTACATTTCATATTTACAGTTTTTATCCTCCACGGCTAAACAAACTCTCTAAATCGGTTTCAATTGTGTACTGATGTGCACAACAATGGACATAAGGAGCTTCTTTCAAAGAAACAACTCAGGTACATATTATTTTATATATTATGCTTTGTATGTTGTTCAGTATATCTATGCAAAACAAGAGGAATTTCAATACACAGCGGTATATTCACAGTTGAAACCAGTTGTCTATATACACTTTAGGGGGAAAACATAAAAACTTTTTTTTTTTTTTTACTGTTAAGCATCAATTTAGAGTAAACTTGCTTTGTTCTGGATAAATAAATGTTGAAATATCTTTTGAATTAGTTAAATGTCAGAATAAAAAGAGGGAGCTGTCTATTTTAATCACTTACATCAAATTTAGGAGTACATATACACTAAGTTTATTGTTAATTAATAAGAAAACTCCAGACAATTCCATTCTGAGCTGAAGAAGCTTCTGATAGGTTAGTAGAGTCCATATGAGTAAATTGGTGGCACACCTGTGGACGCATATTAGCCAAAACACAGAGCCTGTTTCTGTGACATGGGACAAATCGAGAGATATCAACCAAAACACCTGGAAAAGAATTGTGGAGCTCCATAAGTGTGGCCCAGTTTTGAATACAAAATACAAAAGTTAACAAATATGTTTTTTATATTTATCAATCTAAAAAAATAAACATTTAGTCTGATTTGATGTTACAATTAAAAAAGTGTTTGTGTTTTTATCTGAAGAGTATGTAAATATCTGGTTTCCACTGTATATTTGATGATGTTGGTGTTTGGCTTGATTGTCAGCACAAAGAGGGAGAGAGAGGAGAATGAGGACAGAACAGAGATGGAACAAGAGCAGGTGAGACACACATGTTAGTCAAATGGTTGTTTGCCAAAACTCATCAGAACATGTATCTAGTACCTAGTGTAACTTTTTAGATACCATTTGTTATTTTTCAAATTCTATATTTATTAAGTTATGCAGGCTTATAAAGGCTAAATAATTATATAAACTTTTCTGAATCTAAATAGTGTACTTTGGTAGAATTAAAAAATAAGTGTAGTGCAGGTCTATGATGATTTT
This sequence comes from Rhamphochromis longiceps, assembly GCF_057381845.1. Classification (NCBI taxonomy): domain Eukaryota; kingdom Metazoa; phylum Chordata; class Actinopteri; order Cichliformes; family Cichlidae; genus Rhamphochromis; species Rhamphochromis longiceps. Next base: position 54,891,653 of record NC_140559.1, on the reverse strand, counting down.
TAGTGCTACTATCATCTAGTTTTGATTCTGGTTCTCTTTTGGTTAAGTCCTCAGTAGTCCTGATTTTGAACTGTTGTAGTCCTGTTTTAATTCCGGATCAGTTCTGGGTTTGGTTGAATTGGGGTTTAGTCACTGTGTCTTGATACAGCCCAATTAAAAACTAGTTTAAGGTGATATTTATTTTTTCCTATATGAAGTCATTCTTTTTTGAACAAAACTCAAAACAGAGCCTTATAATCTTTCAGTCATTTCTACCCTCACTTGATTTCCTTTCGCTACTCAGCTCTCACACAGTGGCTCAGTTATGCTCCAATCCCTCCATATTGTGGCCAATCACATGCGAGGATATAGGATAATATCATTATGTGAAAAACAGAGAGGGTGAGAGACGCGACGGACGCGCCTAATCCGAGACCCTTGGTCTCGGATTAGGCGGTCTTGACTACAAGTCTAGCACAACCTCACGTGTCTGAATTTACAGTTATGTTTTGGTATATATCACCTTGTCTTTGTCTTGAAGTGGTCATGTGATTGGCTTACCACGACTACTTTATTCTTCCTCAGTCAAACAGCAGCACTCATGAGATTGTTTTGCCCCCTTAGCTCCAGGTGTTGTGCTAGAAAGTGATCGGGAGGGCGCGCAGCTGCTTAAGGCCTTGTGAATTGTTTCTTGTTTCCTGTTTTATTGTGAAGGTCCGTGTCTCATGTGAGTGAATTCAGTTTTGCTTCCCCTGTCTCCTCTTGTCAATTACTTCCAGCTGTGTTGCCCACCTGTGTGTAATCTCCCTGTGTTCTTCTGTGTGTATTCAACTCGTGTCTACTCATGTACTAGTTGCTGTTCTGTCTGTAAGTCTCCTGTGTATTCTCTGTGTTTTCCCTGCCATCCACCTTCTTATGCATCTGCTCACCTTCCTTCATGTTTGCTGTTTAGTAGTGATGGGTAGCTGAGGCCTTGTGAACCGTTTCAGCACATTCCCCAAACTGTATTGATACTGTGTCGACACAGCGTTGCTGTTTTTCTTCATACTGACACCTGCTGGACCTTAAATGTCACTGCTGGCAACTTTCTTGAGACTCACAACAGACACTGATTCAAATACCTAGCCATACTTGTATACACTCTAAGGTATTGTACTTTCCATGGAATCATTTTATATCTTTTATATTTCAAATTTTATAGACATCTTTAAAATATATTGTGAATGACATTAAGTGAAAATTAAAATAAAAGTATTGTAAATGTAATATTACCCATTTAAATGTAATTGACTCAGAATCTATTATAAATTTTTATTCAGAAAAATAAGTTTATCCAATGTTTTTGCATTCAGTCTATTGCTGTTTTTTTTTTTTTTACACTATTTCCCCATCTGTGCCTGTGAGCTTGAGCTTGGGGTACACAAACTGTAAAGCCAGGTGGAAAAGGTTGGGATAAGATGTTTTGCAGCACGTTAAAGGATAATACTGAACTTGCCTGGAACAGGTGACTGCTCTGATGAAGGCCTAGGCTGTGGCTCAGATGTTGTGTGGGCAATTACTGCAGCACACTCCATTTTCAGGTGCCTCACTACACTTGGAGGAACTACAAAATCCGAGTGTTTTAAATCTTGGGTCTAAAAGTGTTGAGAGGGTCAACACACTTAATGACTCCAGATTAGAAGCAGTGTCTGTGACACGACGCCTAAGTTGGTCATGGAGATGGGTGGCTGCTTGTGTGTGGAGATGTAAAGAGTTCTTCTTTCTCATCATGTAGCCGTGACAGCATCTGATATGTGCTGTTCCAACATGTTGGTACCTCGTTGATAAGTTTGAAGATGGGCCGTCCCATCTGCTGCTGCCCTTGAGCAAGCTTTTCTTTGGCTGTAGTGCTTGATCTGAAGAATGATACGATTTGTCTCTTATGGATGAAAGTTCAGGGATTTGATCACATGATTTTTTGACTAATAAATTGAGTTTGTGTGCAATGCAAACTGAATGTCGAATTTGGAGAGTTCTTGTTGCTGCAGTCATGTTTGGTGCTGCATTGGTAACAAGACACCTTACCTTATTTGTGATCCTCCATCATGCCCGTTTTGAATTGGGCCAAATCGCCTGCAGTGTGACTTTGTGGAAAGTGTTTTACACCCAACACAGATGTACACAGCTGCATATTCTCATTAATGTAGTGACAGGTAAGAGCCAAATAAGCCTCACAGGCACAATACTAAAGGGTTGGCAGTCCTTTATAATAAAATTCAGGACTGCCTGGTTCACAACAGTCTTCCTAGATGCTTGATTTTAAAATGATAAAACACATATTAATAAAAAAAAAAATGATGATAAAGCTGCTCAATGTCTATATAGGCCTACCTCTGTTCATTCTCGGTGTGTTTGTCTCCTCATTTTCATGTTTGGCTCTGTAATGCCTAAACACTGAGGAGGTGCTTTTGTTTGTGTAAGAAAGCAGAACAGATGTGACATTTAACCTGCATAAAATGAAATAAATAATTCACACTGCAAGTCACATTGCTGTTTTTCCTATTCTAATAGGTTACACTGAAACAAAGGCAGACAAACAGTTACATTATTTGCAGTTAAAAGATCGAAATGATCCCACACAGCAGAAACAGAGATTTGTATTTTTTTTAACTTTGCGAGAGTAATTTTGTTTTTTGTTTTTTTGGTGGCGACTCATTCCGTTAACAAATGCAGATGCGGTATCTTTTAAACACAGTTTGGCGCCTTGGCAATGAGTGATACAGCAGCTGTATCGATCACGTGACTTTTTCTTAAAGCGACACACGCACCGATACAGGCATCGCTAGGTGAGCTTGATACATGCGCCGGTGCGTCAGTGTTGCTGGACCCATCACTACTGTTTAGTAGTTTAATTTTTCCCAGCTTAGATTATCTTTAGTTCTGTTTTGCCATTTTTCACCTTGTGCTTTACTTTACAATAAACCACTTTCATCTCAGTGAGTGCCTGCGCGTAGATCCTGATTAATTTTCTCCACACGGCTCATCCCCTTGGCCGTAAAAGGAAATCAGAATGTGCAGAGAATTAGTAAAGATGATAAAAGGGCAACTATGAAGAGTGGAGAAGTGCTTGGTCCAAACGACATACCTGTGGAGGTATGGAGGTGTGTAGGAGAGAGGGCGGTGGACTTTTTAAGCAGGTTGTTTTACTCTAACTTGGGCAGTGAGAGAACGCCTTAGGAATGAGGATGTGTACTGGTGCCAACTTTCAAGGGGAGGAAGAAACTGCTGACGAGGTGCCAAAACATGTGTAGTGTTTGTCTTATCTTCTGATGGTTCTTACTTTATCTTGTAATTAAAATAACTATACTTGGGATGGGCAGGCGGTTGTTTTCATGTGTCTGTTCATTAGAAACAACAATGGTAAAACCATCATCTACCTCCGCTGACTTGTTTATTTCCCCACATAAACATTTCACATTAAGGACGGGTAGAGTTTGGTGTCATTAACATAACAGAGAAAATTGATATTAAATGTGTAGGAGAGATGACCAATTGGAAGTAGCCAGATAAGAAATGGCAGCGGTCCCTGAGGACACCAGTAGGAAGTGGAAATGGCTGGAATTAGACATTTTTGAGTTGAATTAACTGAGTGCAACTGAAGAGAGGACAAACTAGTTCAGGTGCGTGTCAGTAATATCAAGTAAGGTTTGTTATACCTGCATCATTTATATTGTTAAAACTCTAACTTTGATAACAGAGTTAATGGCATATTTCAACTCTGAAGCAAGTTTTCACATTTGATTTTGATTTTAATCCTCTGTAGACCGCTATCTTCAATCATGTTATCATTGTGAGTCTTAACCAAGTGGTGGATTAGCCTCCACGTCTGAAAAGCATAGAGTGGAGTGAAAAACAGAAAAGTCAGTGATGTACTAATGTAGCAAAAATAGGAAACATTAGAACTGTAAATGTTTTCTTCCTTGTCTGCAGATTAACAGTCCACAGGTTGGGTGCTCGCACTCTGATTCGTTCCCTGGAGATGAAGGAGAGAGAGCTCAGAGGACAGCAAGATGGAGGAGTGAAGGAGAAGGTGGTGCAGCTCAGTGTGCAATCAGGAGTGAGCAGTTCTTTCACTGCCTTCATTGCTGCCAACAAAGACAACGGAGAGGCAATCCACGGACCTCTGCACCGCAGACATATTCTACCACCCTGTGAGGTTTGTTTAAAGCAAAAAAAGCAATACTATGAAACTGTTAATAGCAGGATGTCAGAGTCAATAGAGAGGACTCAAAAGAGCAACTTCAAATCAAACTATTTATGTAGTAGGTGTTTCTTTGCCAATGTCTTTTCCCTGCATTAGAAAGTAATAAGCCAAGTGGAAGTACAACACACATCTATGCATTTCTATAAAAACTGACTCTCTCTCTCTCTCTCTCTCTCTCTCTCTCTCTCTCTCTCTCTCTCTCTCTCCTTAAAGGATGGCTGTCCATTCTTCCTGTAAAAGGCGTGAATATAAACCTGAATGAATGGGAGTAGAAACTGTGTGTGTGCGCATGAAGACATGCTTGTGTCACTGAGATTTAACAGATTTTTGTACGTTCACGTAGCCAAGTGATAATCATATTTAATAATCATTGAATAGTAATAATGTTATTGAACAGGTTAAACATTTAGATATTACAAAAAGTTGCAAAAAAATAATACACACAGCTGTGAAGTCAGCTGCACATGAATAACATTAGTACAATGACAACTTTAATCAGAGTGAGTTCAGAAGATCCAAAAGTGAGACACTAAAAACAAGCTAATGAAAGCAAAAAGTGACTTTGAAAAATTTATTTCAAGGAATTAAAACACTGATAGGAAAAAACTAAACATGAGGAGAATGGCAATCCTGCAGCGACCAATCAAAGAAGACTGTAATGGCTGCATTGTAAAGAAAGCTGTTGGTTTTTGTTTTGTTTTTTTGTTTTTCTGAGATATGCAGAGTTTTAACGAACAATTTGAACACTATTATTCTTTTACATTATTTGTTCTCAACAGAGATGGGCAGTAATGCGTTACAAGTAACGTGTTACTGTAATCTGATTACAGGCACTTGCCCTGGTGGCCATTCTTTCAGTGGGCATTTCTCAACAACAACTACAAACACTAGTGAAGTGAATGGACATTTAATTAAAAAATGAAACATTTAATTCAATAATTAATGGCATATTTAATTAATTCATTTTGTCACCTCACTGTAGGGATGGGTACCGGTATCATGGCACCGGTTCTGACATAAACGGTAGTAACCAGACCGAAAAGCAGCGCACATTTCAGTGCTTTATTTCGGTGCTTTTTATCATCATCATCATCATCATCAACTTTATTTATAAAGCACTTTAAAACAACCACAGCTGACACAAAGTGCTGTACATTGGAACTGTAAAATAAAATTACATGAGATATAAATAAAAAACAAATAAAAGAAGAGTGAAATCATTAATTAAATAACTACTGCATTAAAAAAGAAACTAAGTCTCACTGAGGTTAAAAGCCAAGGAATAAAAGTGGGTTTTTATTCCTGAGATGTCACACACTTTGGATTCCAGCCAATCATTTTACATTTGCAAGCGTAGTAGGCGGGGCCAGGTACGTACGTTCTTTTAGAGCAGAGCTACAGATTAAAAATGCCCAAGGCGAAGCGGTCAAAAGTCTGGCTGTACTTCACAGCAAAATATGCAAACTCAGCAGCCTGCAACAAGTGCTTTAATCATATATATACATATATACGATATATGACAAACACACTTTTATTAAAGAAAAAATATTTATAGCTTTCATCTCTCTTATATTGAATACTTTTATTGTTTTTATAACATTATTGTTATTATTTTATGACAGGATTATGATAAAGAGTAGCTCCACATTGAATTTTATTCAAGATGACCGGCTGATGGGGAAGAAAAGTAATTAAAGTGATTTTGGTTTTTGGTGCCAGACAGGCTGGTCTGAATATTTCATGAACTGCTGTGTGATTTCTGCTGTGACATTTAGATGTTAGGGTCAGAACTTAGCACAAAATGACATGGAAGCCTGGATCCATCCTGCCTTGTATCAACAGTTCATGCTGCTGTTGCTGATGTACTTTATATCACTGAGGACCATCTGAGCAGTTATTTAAATGCCGTTGCCTGTCTGAGTGTTGCTGCTGACCATCTCCACCCCTTTATGAACACAGTGCACCCACCTTCAGACAGATGTATCTAGCAGGATAAAGTTCCATGTCCCAAAGTTTAAATCATCTCAAACTGGTATAATGAACATTAAAAGGAGTTCACTGAACTTAAATGGCCTCCACAGCCACCAGATCTCAAAAGAAGAGTGTCTGTAAAAGTCTGCAGCAACTGTGTGATGCTTTGCTGTTTAACTCACTGACTTACTCATTACCCATCATGACTCATTACACTGCTGGGGTAATGTTTCTGCCATTTTCTGAATGTAATTTTACTAATTATTTTATTTTATTTTTAAGATTTAAGACTTTGCAGCTGTGGGTGTACAGTCTTCGCAGTCTCACATGAAAAGTTCTTAAAAACTTAAAGACTGGAAACAAAAAGATCAAAAAAGGAAAAGGTTCTTTGCTGTCCAGGGATGTCTGAGAAACAGAAGAGTTTATTCCACTCTGACAGTTATTATTATTATTATTATTATTATTATTATTATTATTATTAGATTTGATTCCTAAAAATATGAATATTTAGGGACCCTCTGCTCTACCTGACTGTAGCTTATAATAAAAAGCACTTAGATTGCTCAGTTAGAGTAGAAAAGTGTAACATAAATAAGAAACGTTCCATTTACCAGTTCGGCGTCACAGGTGTTGGTGAGTGAGCTGGATGAAGTAACTAACAGTGCAATGATTTCTGCTGGGCAGCTACACAAGTGTGCGTTCTATTACACAATGGCTACAAATAGAGTAAAGCCCTACCTTAAATCTGCTGATAACATTCACTGAACATATCCTCCTTCTCTAATTCTTTAAGGTCTTTATGCGTGTGCTTTCAGTCTTCACGTGTCAAGTAGTTGACACAGACAAACTCTGACATCCAGGAAATGCCAACAGCGAAGAAACAGCCGAACCAACAAATGAACAAATTCTTCCTTCTCTTATTTTTCAGTTCATGCATCCTTGATTTCTTTGCTCTCATTTCCTTGAACCTATCAGTGTATCTTAGCTCCTCCCACCAGAGAAGTGAGCAAGTGAAGCGAGAAAAACATGTAGAGCGGAGCTAAGAGGCTTTTAACAATATCAGACATCCTTGCTTTAGTCGTTTTAAAGCAATGCCAGTTAAATATAGCACATCCATCGTTTCGTTACAGCAGAGTATACTAAAGTATTTGGTTGGGTCCGTGTGATAAGTGAGACTTTTAAGTCTGTGCCAGAGACAGAATAATTCTCTCATCCAGGAAATACTGAATGCAATTTAACAGTTAAGTTAACACATAAACAAATTTTTTCCCCTCTTTTTCATTTTTTTTGGTTTCTACATCCTTGATTCCTTTGCTCTTATTTCCCCAATCATCAAATTGCAGCTCAGTCCCTCACACATGACAGGTGAGCAGACAAGGTGAAGAAGACATGAAGAGAAAGGAGCTAAGACAACATATATTCATGCTTCTGAGCCATTGAAGCAAAGTCAGTTAAAAATTATGTTTGGCACAGATGCTGCTGTCCATTGTTTTGTTGCAGCACACTCCTACATATTTACAAAGTCCTGTTTCCACTCCCTGTTTGTTATGTCTCTTTTATACATCCATCCATTCGCTTCCGCTTATCCTTTTCAGGGTCGCGGGGGGCGCTGGAGCCTATCCCAGCTGTCATAGGGCGAGAGGCGGGGTACACCCTGGACAGTTCGCCAGTCTGTCGCAGGGCTAACACACAAGGACAGACAACCATTCACACTCACATTCATTCACACCTAGTGGCAATTTGGATTATCCAATTAACCTATCCCCACAAGCTGCATGTCTTTGGATGGTGGGAGGAAGCCGGAGTACCCGGAGAGAACCCACGCAAACACGGGGAGAACATGCAAACTCCACACAGAAAGACCCCGGCCTGATGGTGGAATTGAACTCAGGACCTTCTTGCTGTGCGGCAACAGTGCTAACCACCGTGCCACCGTGCTGCCCCTCTTCTTTTATACATCATTAGTAAAAACACTTTGCTCAGGATATAGTAGATCCTCCAGATCTCCCCTTTCCTGATGCATTTTAGAGACTCAAACATGCTTCAAGACGAAGAAGAAGAAGAAAAGGGCAATGAACAGATAAATGAGGAAAAACCTAAGCTGTTGCAGTCCTGTTGTTCATACCTGTTTTAGACAGTAGGGTGAGCAGTTTAATCCTTCACCTGTATTTAGTAGGGGTGCAACGATACACAAAATTCACGGTTCGGTTCGGTTCGATACTTTGGTGTCACGGTTCGATATTTTTTCGATACAAAAAAATGTTCATGCCTTTTTAATTTGTCATTTATTAAAATTATAAATATATATTTTAACTCAAAAGTACAGTTTTTAAATTTAACCCTAACCCTTGTGCGTGTTTTTTATTTTGACAGCGAATGCGCACCTGCGGACCACTTATGTGCAGCCCTGGTTATTTAGCTCATCATATCGCAGCCACAGAAATTATTTTGTCCATGAAACCATAAAGCTGCACTTTCTTTTTGCCTTATAGTCTGATTTGTCATAACTTCTCCGTTTTGTGGTAAGCTTTTCTTTGGCTGTCACTTCTTCACCCTGACCTGTCTTATTTGGCTCAGCAGAACTAAAATATATATCCTGCTGCTTTTACACACGGACTCACATAAGCTCAGCGATTCTCTGCGCGATCAACCTCTCACATGTTTAAGCTGCGGGAGATTTCACTTGTCATGTTTGCATAGTAAGCTAACGATTGATAAGACGATGTCAGAGGAATTGGTGCACAAATTATCATCACTCACAGATCAGTGCTGTCGCTCTCTATACACAGTTCGTGCGATTGCAAACTGAAAGCAAAAAACAAGCGCAAATTCAAACGCGATTTCAATATGTCACATATTGACAGTGGCTCACCGATGCCAATGACATAATTACCCAGCTACATTTCCGAAAGAATGCAAAAGCATTGACATATATTTTTCCTTCCTACAATAGCCCGACGGGCAGGGCAGAGATAGATTTTGGTAGCCTGACTGGAAAAATCGCTAGCCCCAGGACGTCGGGCTAGCGATATTGCGAGCCCTGTATCTGATTGAGGAATCACTCATCTTTGGAAAAGAGAGTTTATTACAGAGAAATGTCTCTTTCCAAAATAAAAGCTATACTATACGCTTCTTCTGGGCTATATTCTCAGCAGCATATTAAACATATCAGGTCCCCATAAGGAGAATCATGTGCTAACGGCTGTCTAAATGACTCGGCTAAAGTTAGTAGCATGCTTGCTTGTTTTTGTCTGCTTCCAATTGTCTTTGCACTAGGATGATGTCGGCGTAAATGTGCAGTCATATTCGTTGTGTTCCCACTAGTGCTTTCAGGTTAATCTCGTTGAAATGACGTTAACGCCACAACACGGCAAATCTCCGTTAACGAGCTACCCCTGATCGCCCGTGCATGGGGCTAGACGGCTAACACACTAGCTCCCACCCATGTAATTGAGCATTGCGTGGCACATCCAACATACTGTTTTACTTTAGTCCATGACGCGCCTACCTTCAGGGTCATACGTCACATGAAAACCAAAATAATTCCAAACGCCAGATCTGAATGAGGGTGGGGGAGGTCCATGTTGCAAGGAGAGCTTAACTTCTGTCTCGCTAGCTTGCCCTGCGCTCTTCCTTCTGACAATGCTGTCTGTGTTGAGCGCTCAGTGGATCTGCGCTCGACAGTGCAGCCTAGGCGGAGTAGTCGAACGCAGATTCACTGAGCGCTCAACACAGACAGCATCGTCAGAAGGAAAGTTGATAAAATAAATTACAAATGTTGTATTGTTCGATACATATGCGTACCGAACCGAAAGCACTGTATCGAACGGTTCAATATCGATACGAATATCGTTGCACCCCTAGTATTTAGGTATAAGAGAGCCATGTCTGCTTTGAGAGATCAGTTATTGTGATGGATTGTAGTTGTTGAACTTGGATGATGAAATCATCTACTTCCTGCAGGGTTAATGATCACCTTCTTTGATTTCTCAAGTGCATTGAAAAATGATTCAGCTGCTGCTAGTGAGAAAAAACTACAGTAATGTCAGTAAACACCACCTCATGGATCACTGACTGCCTGACAGACTGACCACAGTATGTGAGACTGGGCCGAGCTCTCTTTCTGATTTAGTGATGTGCAGCAGGAGCTCCACAGGTGGACAGTTCTGTCCTGGACTTTATACACTCAGACATTCAGTACAAGTCTGAGTCAAGACACCTGGATGTATTAGTGATGGCAGGAGGAGGAGTGTGAAGCGCTGGTGGATGATTTTGTGATGTGATCTGGAAACAATCATCAGCTGGGGAGAAGTACAAGTACCTGGTACATGTAGTACATGGAAAACAGGCTGAACTGGAAGATCAATACAGAGGCTGGATACAAAGGAAATGAACAGACTTTTATCAAGTAGCGAGAGCCTTCAACATGTGCAATGCTGTTTCTGTAAGGCAGAATAAATATGTTGATCATTATTAAATCATTTAGAAGAGAGAGACTTAATGTTTAATGCTTGGTAAAAAGTAAATGGCCTGTATTTGTACCCAGAAAGGGTCATCTGGGGAAAAGGAGGATCGCATTTGTCGGCCGCAGTTGTCGGAGCCTGTGTGTACTTGTGTGTGCTTGTAAACGCGACAATGGCAGAGGAGCGCGGCTAAAAAACTTTTAAATATTACTTTTTCTGGGTCACAAAATAAACTTTTAAGATATTTTCAGGCGAGGATGTAGCTGTGTAATGCTCAAATATGTACTTAATTTATCAAAACATCACATATTTGCAAAAATGCTCCGACGTTTTTGGAGACATCTATTTTTTTTAATGCTTTGAGGCAGCTTTTGAACATCTGTGGCATCTATTAATGTCAAATCTAGCCTTTCTTTAACAACATAAGCAAACTGCTTTTGTATTTAACCACTTTTCTGTTTAATTACATTTTAAATAATAATAATAACAATAGTATTTATTTTGTTAAAAAAATGTGTTTAAAAACAGGTTTTGTTGTGAAAGCTATAATCCAGATTAGTGGCCTGTTAAATGGATAAAGTCTAGATTGGCTTTATACTTGAGAATAGCTTGCCCTCCTAAAGAATTAAGTTAAATTCCAGAGTTGAATCGTAAGAAACATTATGTTACATATAAACCCTGCCATATGTTAGATCTGGTCATTTTGCTTATTAGAAACTTTATATATTGGAAGTTAACTTTTAACAAGCATGTAATGATTATATTTAAATTAGGTGGTCTTTTTTTAAAACACATACATTTTTAGGCCTAAACTGACAGTGCCAATACCACACATTCAGACACAGTAGTAGATGGTGTTTTTAATACTATATGTGTTAGTTTAATTTGGTTGTATGTGGTCTACATTGACCTTCTGTCTTGTAAGTTATTATGACTGCACAGCCATTAAGGATCAAATCAGGTTCTAAAAAATGTTCTGTTCTTTCTCCCTCTGCTTGCTTCTTACTGTCTTTGAGGCTCGGGACCAGCACTCCTGCTGTTGGACAGAAAGACATCAACTCAGTGGTAAGTGTTTTGGTTTTCCAATATATTAGCAATTGTCATTGACATTTATAGTAATCAGGCTGAACTTTAATCATACTTTAGATCAGCCTGTTTTACTTATTGTTTTATTTGTGCTTTGGTTTGAGGAAGTTGTTTCTTCACTAATCTTTTCCTGTCTTCTGTTATTAGACTTGAGATATGACTGCACTATGCTGTTGCTGTTGACTCCAGTTAATTCTACAAGACATACTGTGTAAGTAAACAAACAACAACAGTTTGGTCTGCATTTCTTGAAAGATCACATCCCCCAAACTTAGTTTAGAGGGTCTACACTGTATTTAGTGAAGTCTGCAGGTTTTCTAACAGCAAACTTTGTTTTGTGCCCAAATCATTTTGCACATCATTAGAATAAAAGTTATTAGCCATGTTTGCATAACCCTTTTTAAAATGATGCTTTCATGACATTATTGTATGTTGGGTGGTGGTCACGGCTATCCAGACTGACAAGTGGGACATTGAATGTCACCTCCCCGGTGGGGAGGGAGCCTGAGATTGTCTAAGTTTGAGTCTGTTCTATACCAAATGCAGGGTAAAAAAAATCTTTTAAGAAAGCAATTAAGTTCATGTTCCAAAAAATATGATTGTTTGCTTGCAGGACACCAGGAGAGATGAGTCCTCCATCACAGATGGTGTGGTCAGTGAAGATGGTCGCCTGCAGGTTCAAGCTCATTGCATCTCCAACCCACATCCACTGCCACTGTACTTAAGGGAAGTTAAAGACTTTCTCCTACATTTGGATCACCTCGATCCATGATAGTCATTCAGGCAGTAATGCCTGGACTGGAAACAAGCCATCCTTAAAATAATACAACATTCCAGCTCCTGTGTTGGAATGGAAAACAAATGTGTTGTTTAAATTAGAGACTGCACTTGTGACAGAAAAATAAATATTTTATTTTGATTATATAAGTAATGTATGTACAAAACAAACTTGTGGTAGGTCTAAACTTATTTTCTTAATAATTAAATCTGAGACTTTGTTTCATTGTAAGATTATAACAGTGATGGCAATATAATTGTTTGTTGTTCAAGAGAACAGTGTCCAGTATGTTGGCTGTTATACTTTTTTGCATTTGAAAATAAAAGTTGGGCTGATTTTAACATCACTACAAAGTGTTGTTAATTATTTTTAATCATATTCAGGTTACCACAAATTGTTTTTTCATTTGTTGAACTTGAAATGTTTGTTAGTAGGTAAACAATTAGTATTGTACAGTCAGAAATATCAAGTTATTCTTAATACTGCAGACTTGCAATGAACAAGTTGTATGGGCAGAAATCTGTGCCATCAGAAACTGAATTTGAATAAGTTAAATTTGAATTTGAATTGCTCAGATTGAATCTGAATTGTAACTTGAATAAATGCTTTTGAAAACTGAATTTGAATTAGTCTAATTTGAAATTGAATTTATGGTTTGAAAATGATCATCACTAAATTGAAATTGAATTTTATATTTTGAAAATGAATTGATTTGCTTTGAAACTGCATTTTATCCTTTAAAAATTCAGCTCTCGAATAATTTCAGTTTCAGTTCTACAATTCAATTTCAGTTCCAAAATTCAGTTTTTTGGAACTTACATCCGGTTCCGGTTCAAGCGCAGATTAATAGAACTACGTTTTACTAGCGGACCGAAAGTGTTACCGACGGGAATCTACAGCGTCTTGAGCTGAGTTAAGACTTCAGAAGTCATTTGTCATGTCGAATGACCAGCGGATGAACTCTCAAGTTGGTAATAAATGTATTACATGTATAAGAACAAGCGTCATGTTAACTAATGATAGCCGTAAGGTAACTTTTATGCTTATTGTAGCTGTTAGCTAAAAACGCTAATTTAGCGTAGTTTAACCTGAATTCAGCTTTGACAACAAATATGATCGACTGTTTCTAGTAGAATTCCAAAGTTGTCATCTTGGACCCTCTCAGAGTACCCCCTCTGTATGCTTGCAGAGACCCCTACAGTAGGGAAACATGCAAAACCATCTGTCCTCTCTGTCCTCTCTGTCCAAAATGTCCATCTCTGTCCATCCTCGAAGATGCCAATGTTCACATTTTGGACAGAGAGGACAGATGGTTTGAAAGAGGAGTGAAAGAAGCCATCTATGTCCACTGTGAGCGACCATCTTTGAACAGAGGCGGGGGTTTACGACACCAACTCTCTGCCATCTATAATCCAGTTTTGAGATCCCTTCCCAGACGCCTTAACGCCCACTCACATCCTGGGCCATCTGATCTCAGGAATTCGCATGATAAGGTGGGGCCAGGTTTCACAATGAACTCACCCGAAACTCTGACTGGTTGGGACCCACACCCAGTTTCACACCTTGGCTCAGGCGATTAGAGGATCATCAGGGGGTCCTTTTGTCCCTCTGTGGGGGGAAACTCCCACTAGGTTTATATCTGGGACTCTCCACCATTTGACCTTAGAACTGAAGAAGCTTCTCGGATGAGAGGTGAAACGTCTTCAAGTAACTTAAAGAAGTCCAGACGGTTTTCTTTGCAAGCTCCTTTGACTACGATGACCTGGATGACTGAGAACCTACACAGACAGGTACAGTGATATTTATTAACAGCATGTAGAAGTGTTACTTCTGATGCATAGAAATCCCACAGTGGAAATATTATTATTATCATTTCCAAGAGTGTAATAATTTTAATTGGAATGAAAAGAAAAGCAGAAGATCGATACCAAAATATGCAGTATCGCACATCACTACCCACAATGCATTGCGGCCTGCCGTCAATCCCGAAGCGCGCTAATTTTGAAATTACACACCACGTGATTACGTTGTGCAGCTGAGTCACGTGACCGCACAGCAACAAATCGCTGCAGATCTGGGTAAAGGGGGCGGAGCAAAGTGTATGCGCTGGAGAGGACTCGAGCAGAGAGAGCTGCTTTTTCGTGAAACGGGAGTAAAGTAGTAAACCTACAGGATCATATACAACTACCTACTTTTCAATCGATATCTGCACCGCTGTCTCTTGGATTGTAGCTGGATCTGTTAACTGTGTTTGGAAAGGCTTCTAGCTTAATCACAGAGTTCTCTTGTTTGTGGGCTCATCTAAAGGTAAGCACGGAGCTAACTTTGATGTGGTTTTAGTTTATGTTTTTCTCTGGTGAGAATAATAGATTGCTTACTATACATTGACGTCAGGGAGACTGTAGAGTTTGTGATTGCTTGCAATATTATAATATGGCGGTTGCTAGGAGGTAAGAATACATATAGCAAAAATAATCTTGGAATATGAACAAAAGGATGGAGTGCAGGGGAGGAGAACAACCAACCCCCACCCCAGGACATGAAGCCACGGGTACAAGCCTGGGGGAGGGCAATCAGCCTTTAGTGGACAATTATGTTATGAAAAATGACATATTAACTACTACAAAACACTGACCTTTGTGG
The DNA here is from genome assembly GCF_057381845.1 of Rhamphochromis longiceps. Lineage (NCBI taxonomy): Eukaryota > Metazoa > Chordata > Actinopteri > Cichliformes > Cichlidae > Rhamphochromis > Rhamphochromis longiceps. The sequence continues at coordinate 54,876,490 of NC_140559.1, read as the reverse complement.
GAATGCTTGGAGCAGACTAACATGTGAGCTGGAGTGTTCTGCGACGTTATATTTGTCTTCGAATGGTGTGAAATGTGAAAGCCTGCATGCCATAGTTTGCCCTAGTGCAGGCCCGGCCCTAACCAATCTGGCGCCCTAGGCAAGATTTTAGGTGGCGCCCCCCTACATCGGCAGTATAGTGTATGTACTCACAAGAAACCGAATAGCTTTGTCTTTGACCTTTTTTTTTTTTACTTAAAGAAAGCAAATTCACAATCAGAATAATTAACAAGATAAAAAATATATGAATAAATAAATGAATACAAAAAATGAATATATGAAATACAATAAATTTTACATACATAAACACAATAAAACGTGTCAACAAGTTGGATAAAATAAATCAAAAATACAATATAAATAAGGCACTGCACAAAACAAGATATTAAATAAACCAGTATGACTTTAACAACTATATTACAAAAAAGGGGATCCTACAGAGTTCTCTAGTTGTGCTTTTTAATACTGCATTAACTAGAATGACTTACAAATTACTGTACACCACCCCCTCATCAACCTCACATGACCTGCTACAGCCTTACTCTCCTAGTCTTTCTTGCAGCAAAGTCATCTACAACATCATCATATGACAACTGATTTGAGACCACATGATTTATGCTTATGATGGAAAGTCCACTGAGACATTCTTGCATCATAGTATATCTCAGGTAGGTTTTAATGAGTTTGAGCTTAGAGAAGCTTCTTTCAGCAGCAGCCACTGTAACAGGAAGAGTGGCAAAGATTCTCAGAGCAACCCACATGTTGGGGTAAATTTCTGCCAGCTTCTTCTCATGCAGGAAGGTCAAGAGTTCCATGTTTGTCATGTTCTTTGATGGCAATGGTGGGAAATTCTGCATTTCCATTGCAAGTTCTGTGCCATTAATGTCCGGCTGGCTGTCATGGGTCAGAGTAGTACTCAGTGTTTGGCACTGCTGTAGCAGCTCTTCTTTTTGTAAGTTGTGGAAATTGAGGAGTACTCCAAACTTGTCATTCACCTCTCCAAGGTTCTGAAATCTCTCATCAAGTGAAGAGATGGCTGTATCCACTACCACATTAAAAAATGTGGTTTCCATTTTTTTAAGTGCATCTTGTATGGGCTCATCTGGAGACTCATAACCGAAGTGCCTTTTGGTGGTTCTCAATCGCTTTTGTTTGAGTTCAGCCTCCACATTCATTTCTTCACACATCTCCTTTGCCGTTGTCTGTGCATCAGAAAATCCAGTGTTTCTGTAGCTGGTGAGGGAATCTTTGGTTTTCTTCAGCAAGTCGACAGCCACATCTAGCTGCATGGAGGGCGACTGCATGAGTTTACTCACATACTGGATCTTGCTGAGAATGTCATACCAGATGGCTGTACAAATGCAAAAACGATAGGATCCAATCTCCTCAGCCAAAGACTGGGCTTCAACTCTGACCACAGGGTCTGTAGCTGTTTCCCTCACCTCCAGAAGAGCCTCTCTGACTTGCCGAGCCTGATATCTGACTTCCTCAATGCTTTTTATCCTGCTTTCCCATCTGGTCTCAGCCCATGATTTCAAGGTGGTTTTCACATGTTTCAAGAGAACACCCCACCTATGGGTGGAGGCTGAGAAGAGCTTGAATAATTTTGCTAAATGCCCAAAGTAGCCAAGGGCATCTGGTGAGCTTTTTGCAGCATCAGCTACTACCAGATTTAAAGTGTGGGCACCACATGGGACCAAAAAAGCTCTTGAGTTTAGCTGAAGCAACCTTGCCTGAACACCTTTATTTTTTCCCTTCATGTTGGCCCCATTGTCATAGGACTGTCCTCTGCAGTCTTCAAAAGGAATGTTAAGCTCCTCTATCCGTTTTAGCATGAGAGTTGACAAATGATCTCCTGTTGATTCCTCTGCAACAAGAAAGCCCAGGAAATGCTCTTTAACTTGTGGTATGCCTTCTTGTGACACTATCCTGACTATGACAGAGAGCTGTTCCTTATGACTCGGATCAGGTGTGCAATCTAAAATGATGGAGAAATACTTTGATGTTTTGATATCTTCCACAATGCGTTTTATTATTCTTGAACTGATGGTGTCAATCAGTTCATTTTGGATTGTTTTTCCCAGATAATGTATGTGACTGCCAGCTCCACTTTCTACTCTACTGACATGCTGCTTCATCACTGGATCAAATTTGGCCATAAGCTCCACTTCTTTCAGAAAATTGCCATTGTCTGGTTTATTTAATGTGTCTGTGGACCCCCTGAAAGCCATGTTTCTTTCAGCTAAGGACTGAATTATTGCCACCAAACGATGTAGAACTTCACGCCACCTTTTTCTCTCAGCCTCAGCAAGTGCCATCTCTTGTTTATCTATTGTGAGTCCTTTCGCAAAACAGACCTCCAAGTCCTTCCATGTTGCCATGTGAGCATTATGCTCCTGGCTATCCTCATGGATAGGGATGGGTATCGTTTAGGTTTTATCCGATACCGGTGCCAAACCGGTACTTTTGAAACGGTGCCGGTGCTTAAATGGTGCTCAAACCGGTGCTTAAAGAATGGAGAACACAAAATTGGTCCAAAAACCTCTCATGTTCAGCTGTTTTTTGTAAAAAGATAACAATGTTAGCCTTTTCTGCAGCTATGGGGCATATATGGTATCACTCTTGGCTGGAAGCAGTGCTTAAACAATGGAAAAAACACAAACTTTGTCCAAAAACCTCTCATGTTTAGCTGTTTTCCACTTTTTCTTTGGTCATTTTAGCCTTTTTGGCAAGGGTGAAGGGAGTATCTGCCATCAAACAAGAGGACAGCCGCATGTAACTACGACGGTGTTTGCTAGTTCACCTTACATGCATTAATGTAATAACGTGGTTAGCCTACTCAAAGTAAATTACACACGAACAACATTAAACTACTCACGCAGAGAAGAACGGCTGCTGCTGCCGTCATCATTTCTGCTACACTGGCAGGGCTAGGGGCCAGGACTGTCCTCTCTCGCAGCAAGCTATCAAGTACGGCGCATTTCTCGGCTTTAAAAAAACCCGCTATGCATCGCCAGGTGTTTCATCGGATTTGTTTACCTCCTTTGACAGTATCACAGTATCAGCTTAAAGCACTTGTTGCAGGCTGCTGAGTTTGCATATTTTGCTGTGAAGTACAGCCAGACTTTTGACCGCTTTGTCTTGGGCATTTTTAATCTGTAGCTCTGCTCTAACTGAACGTACATACCTGGCCCCGCCTACTATCCTCGGAAACGTAAAATGATTGGCTAGAATCTAAAGTGTATCACAGCTCAGGAAAAAAAAGCACCGAAATGTGCGCTGCTTTTCGGTCTGGTTACTACTAGAGATGGCACGATACCACTTTTTTATGTCCGATACCGATATCATAAATTTGGATATCTGCCGATACCGATATGAATCCGATATAATGTTTTTTAATCAACAAAACTGTTTTTTAAAATATCTTGCTGCATTTTGCAAGTCTGCAAGTTCATACTCAAGTTTAAAACAACAACTACACTAAAGCTATTCTGTTATACCTGTATACAAAAAAAATATTTCATAGTTCAGCAATACTGATCAATCTAATAAACTTAAACCTACACCATCCTCACTATTCTGGTATTTTAAAGAGTACTTAGCGTAAATATTAAGCAACCTAACTAATAGGGTTCCAACTCCCAGCAACAACAAAAATAAATAAATAAAAAATAGGGAACCACCCCTCACACTCCACCTTATGATGCTTAATCGACGTAATCAACCTTAATTTGATGAAGTGTGAAAAAAATGCACAGAAATCAATTATTTTTCAAGAAATATTAAATAGATTCAACATCTTTCTTCAACAAAATTGCAGACTACACAGATGGTACCTTCCCAAAGTAAAAAGTACTATAGCTTACTAGGGTATATATATTAGACTTAATAGTCACTATATACAGTAATTGACTTCTATTCATTTTACATCAAATTAAAACTTTGGGTGTCAGATAATTATTTATTAAAAGCTCGACATTTTAAATGAGAATAAGAAAGAAAAGTATGTCTTTGTGCCCCCTTTTCCCTGTTCATGCCCTATCGGCCCCCCTGGCTAAACTTTGCTAGATCCGCCCCTGCACAGTTACCAGTTACCGGCGATCGTGGCTCAAGAGTTGGGAGTTCGCCTTGTAATCGGAAGGTTGCCGGTTCGAGCCCCGGCTTGGACAGTCTTGGTTGTTGTGTCCTTGGGCAAGACACTTCACCCGTTGCCTACTGGTGGTGGTCAGAGGGCCCGGTGGCGCCAGTGTCCGGCAGCCTCGCCTCTGTCAGTGCGCCCCAGGGTGGCTGTGGCTACAATGTAGCTTGCCATCACCAGTGTGTGAATGTGTGTGAATGGGTGGATGACTGGATATGTAAAGCGCTTTGGGGTCCTTAGGGACTAGTAAAGCGCTATATAAATACAGGCCATTTACCATTTACCTTTTCCCTGTTCATGCCCTATCGGCCCCCCTGGCTAAACTTTGCTAGATCCGCCCCTGCACAGTTACCAGCGTCAGCTACGTAGAAAAAGATCCTGGTGTAGAAAGTAATATTAAATAAATTCTAACAACAGCTTATCAAGCTTAAACGTGCTGCTGTTGTTCAGCCGCTGGTTTCCTCTTTCTGGTGCAAAGTGGGCCAAAAACAAAGACGAACTCGCGACAGAAAAGCCGATCAGCTGATCATTTAAGCAGTTTCACGATTGAAGTAGCAGCCGGAGAGCGAGAGGCAGTCGCTCGTTAAGATTAACGCAGGAATGCTTTACAAACATTCAGAGATGGACTTACACACTTGCTTTACTTCTCTCGGGATAACTTTGTCGGAGATGAAATGCCGGGTTGCTAGCGAAGCTCCACATGCTATCCAGACCACCGACAGGTCCCGCATGCCACAGCCGCTCTATCACGTGACCACACTGCTCCGCCGTGCTAACGTTCTGAGGTGAGTTACGGCGTGTTGCAAGTTTTGTGAGGTGCTTTCGTGATATTTAATGGATCGGATTACATTTTTTATTTTTCTCCGATATCCGATCCAGTAATTTAGGTCAGTATCGGACCGATACTGATACGTAATATCGGATCGGTCCATCTCTAGTTACTACCGTACCGGACACCGGTACCCATCCCTACTCATGGACCTTGAGCAAGTGGCTTGCATTTTTCCAGTCCTTCAGACCTTCCCTACTCAGTTTGTAATCTCTCTTGGAAAACATTTTGCAGCAGAAGCAGTGCAAGCTATCCTCTTTTTTCGAATACATAAGCCAGGTTCTTCTCACCTTTTCCCCATTGATTAAGAGTCTGTTAAAATAATCATGCTGACACCTTCGCCCGTCTTTCTGTTTCGGGAATGTGAAGTCACTATCAATTACAAATGGACCTCTGTGAACTAACTCTGTTCGTACCTTTTCAGTTAAAGCAGAAGGCCAGTCAGCAGGGTCTATTGGTGCAGCAGGAAGACCGCTTGATGCTGCTGCATCACTGCTGGGTTGTGCTGCTGAGGTGGAGGCAACAGGAACACCGCTTGATGCTGCTGCATCATGGCTGGGTTGTGCTGCTGATGCTGCAAAACTGGTGGGTTGTGCTGCTGAGGTGGAGGCAACAGGAAGACCGCTTGATGCTGCTGCATCATGGCTGGGTTGTGCTGCTGATGCTGCATCACTGGTGGGTTGTGCTGCTGAAGTGGAGGCAGCAGCGGTAGATGTGGTAGATGGCCCAGGGGTGGGATTTAGAAACTTCAACAGTGCATCTGAAGAGAGGAGTATGTGACACCACTGAGTATTAAAGTCTAATAATAAAAACATATGATTCCAGGAATAAAATGAAATGATATAATATAAATGAAAAACCAAAGAGATATATGTATGATGTTAACTGATATGCAAATTAGATTAGATTCAATTTATTGCCATCATTACAGTAAAATGCTGAATAGCAGAATGCAAAGTAACAGTATAATATCATATGAGAATGTTATGTTATGATTATCTTTGACCGAATCACAGCAGTGCTCATATTAAAAAACAGCATTCCCTCTCATGTGATATTGCTTAATTAACATTAATGATGTGCACTTTAACAACTAGACTTACAACTATAATATATACAGGGGTGGAAAAGTGACTATTACCTGCAGGGTAAACGTTAGCTAACCAGAAGGCAATAACAATGTAAACAAAAAAACACCTGCTTAAAAGATGAATACAAATGAGGAATGGTGGGAAAGGTGGGAGTACTGTAATTACTTAACGTTACATTATTATTTTCCATAACAATTTAGCCCCCTCCACAATATTAACTGACGTTAAAACAGTTAACTAGCTATTTATTGATTAGCAATTAGCGAATCATGTAACATTAGCTTAATGCTAAAAACTTAGGTTACTATCACATTCAGACAAATAATTTCATGTAGGCTAACGTTACCTACCTCTGTCTTTTTCTTGTTTCTCCTCCTCTTCTTTTCTCTTTTTTTTTCTTCCCTGGGCACCTGACAGTTTTGGCCTTTTTGACATCTTGTGTTGATTTTTTGATGTGGTGACGTCCAAAAGGAACCATGATACGGGAAGGGAGGGGGCGCACCGTGCGGGGAGGGGGCGGGGGGGGGGGGGGGGTGTAATGTTGTAACAAATAGCTCCATGCCCTCCTGGGTTTTAATTGCACCTTAGAACACACATGCATCAACACTACAATGAGCGGGTGGAGGGAGGTTTGGAGTCTTCTCTCACCCCCGTTCTCTGCGGCCTGCTAGAGCGGGGGGGCTAGGAGGAGTTGGCCGTCCGACTGCGGTCTGGGGTGTGGGGCCTCCCTGCTGCTGCGGAGTCGGGGCGGTCTGCCTCTCCCCACCGCAGGGAAAAGGGTAACACCACCTGGGTCTGGGTGCAATCCCCCCCTCCAGGGGCAAGGGTACCTAGACCCGGTTCGTAGAGTACGCTTGGGGAGTGTGATCGTGTGTACAGCGTCTCTTTATGTCTGTCTCCACGTCGGTTGAGTGTGGAGTAAGTGCATATGAGAGCATGAAGGTGGGAATGGATGTTTGTGTCTGTGTGTGCCTGTATGTCTGTGTCTATATGTCAGGTTGGGTATCAGTCGCCACCTCTCTGGGGACATCTCAGGGCCTCCAAGGTTTGGAGGCCTATCTCCACCCACCACAACTTCCCCTGCCGGTGGCGGACTCCCTCAGGTGTCGGTGCGTTGGTGGTTCTTTGTGTCTGGGGGTGGGCGTCCGGGTACACACCGGCTCACTCCTTGGCGGCCGCTTATTGGGGCTCGCTCGGGCCACTTCGGAGGTGGGGTGCCCCCGGCCTCTCGGCCTGGTGTTTATCAGCGGCTTGTACATGCATGTACATGCAGTGCTGCCGTCTTCCGTTTCAGTCAGTTATTACGCTCTTTAATCCTACTACGTATCTCTGCGTCTTTCGGGCTTTTACAAAGCTTCAAAAAAAGAAAAAAATATATATTTTAGGGGTGCAACGATACACAAAATTCACAATTCGGTTCGATATTTTTTCGATAGAAAAAAATGTTCATGCCTTTTTAATTTGTCATTTATTAAAATTATAAATATATATTTTAACTCAAAAGTACAGTTTTTAAATTTAATGTTGCCGAAACAACAAAGTAATAAAAAAATAAATCTATCTGATCGAGAAATCACTCATCTTTGGAAAAGAGAGTTTATTACAGAGAAATGTCTCTTTCCAAAATAAAAGCTATACTATACGCTTCTTCTGGGCTATACTCTCAGCAGCATATTAAACATATCAGGTCCCCATAAGGAGAATCATGTGCTAATGACTCGGGTAAAGTTTGTAGTAGGGCTGGGCGATATGACCCAAAATTCATATCTCGATATTTTTTAGCTGGATGGCGATATAAGATATATATCTCGATATATTTTTTTAAAGCCATAAAGTAAGAACAAAAAGAGAGTTCTTAGTCAAAGCTGTGTCCCAGATGTCACACAGGCACTTTTATTAACATAGAGCAGATGTACATAAAATTTACTCAAAACTAAATTATGAGCATTTATTAAATAATAATGCTCCATAAATAAAAGAAAACAATGTTGTTTTTGTGCATAACAAAAAGCTCACAATTGTGCAGTCAAAATGTAAACTAAAAGACGCTGAGCACAATAACAAAGACAGATTTCACAGCTGCTCTGTTCCCAACTTGTACTGCGTGACTGACAGCCTGGAGTTTGAAATCCGCTTCGCAACCACGTCTCTTAACTAGAGATGGCACGATACCACTTTTTTATGTCCGATACCGATACCGATATCATAAATTTGGATATCTGCCGATACCGATATGAATCCGATATAGTGTTTTTTAATCAACAAAACTGTTTTTTAAAATATCTTGCTGCATTTTGCAAGTCTGCAAGTTCATACTCAAGTTTAAAACAACAACTACACTAAAGCTATTCTGTTATACCTGTATACAAAAAAAATATTTCATAGTTCAGCAATACTGATCAATCTAATAAACTTAGACCTACACCATCCTCCCTATTCTGGTATTTTAAAGAGTACTTAGCGTAAATATTAAGCAACCTAACTAATAGGGTTCCAACTCCCAGCAACAACAAAAATAAATAAATAAAAAATAGGGAACCACCCCTCACGCGCCACCTCATGATGCTTAATCGACGTAATCAACCTTAATTTGATGCAGTGTGAAAAAAAATGCACAGAAATCAATTATTTTTCAAGAAATATTAAATAGATTCAACATCTTTCTTCAACAAAATTGCAGACTGCACAGATGGTACCTTCCCAAAGGAAAAAGTACTATAGCTTACTAGGGTATATATATTAGACTTAATAGTCACTATATACAGTAATTGACTTCTATTCATTTTACATCAAATTAAAACTTTGTGTGTCAGATAATTATTTATTAAAAGCTAGACATTTTAAATGAGAATAAGAAAGAAAAGTATGTCTTTGTGCCCCCACGGGGCGATCGTGGCTCAAGAGTTGGGAGTTCGCCTTGTAATCGGAAGGTTGCCGGTTCGAGCCCCGGCTTGGACAGTCTTGGTTGTTGTGTCCTTGGGCAAGACACTTCACCCGTTGCCTACTGGTGGTGGTCAGAGGGCCCGGTGGCGCCAGTGTCCGGCAGCCTCGCCTCTGTCAGTGCGCCCCAGGGTGGCTGTGGCTACAATGTAGCTTGCCATCACCAGTGTGTGAATGTGTGTGAATGGGTGGATGACTGGATATGTAAAGCGCTTTGGGGTCCTTAGGGACTAGTAAAGCGCTATATAAATACAGGCCATTTACCATTTACCTTTTCCCAGTTAATGCCCTATCGGCCCCCCTGGCTAAACTTTGCTAGATCCGCCCCTGCACAGTTACCAGCGTCAGCTACGTAGAAAAAGATCCTGGTGTAGAAAGTAATATTAAATAAATTCTAACAACAGCTTATCAAGCTTAAACGTGCTGCTGTTGTTCAGCCGCTGGTTTCCTCTTTCTGGTGCAAAGTGGGCCAAAAACAAAGACGAACTCGCGACAGAAAAGCCGATCAGCTGATCATTTAAGCAGTTTCACGATTGAAGTAGCAGCCGGAGAGCGAGAGGCAGTCGCTCGTTAAGATTAACGCAGGAATGCTTTACAAACATTCAGAGATGGACTTACACACTTGCTTTACTTCTCTCGGGATAACTTTGTCGGAGATGAAATGCCGGGTTGCTAGCGAAGCTCCACATGCTATCCAGACCACCGACAGGTCCCGCATGCCACAGCCGCTCTATCACGTGACCACACTGCTCCGCCGTGCTAACGTTCTGAGGTGAGTTACGGCGTGTTGCAAGTTTTGTGAGGTGCTTTCGTGATATTTAATGGATCGGATTACATTTTTTATTTTTCTCCGATATCCGATCCAGTAATTTAGGTCAGTATCGGACCGATACCGATACGTAATATCGGATCGGTCCATCTCTAGTTACTACCGTACCGGACACCGGTACCCATCCCTACTCATGGACCTTGAGCAAGTGGCTTGCATTTTTCCAGTCCTTCAGACCTTCCCTACTCAGTTTGTAATCTCTCTTGGAAAACACTTGCAAACGCGCGTATGCACAAAATGCAACACAAAAACTCACGCGCGTGGTTTTATTCGCGTGTCAAACGCGCCAGACGCGCTACACTGACGCGAGTTTCACGCGTTTTGGCATTTTCGCGGGACCCGCAATCGCGTGTCATCGCACCTTTCCATTGACTTTACATGTAAACCTGACGCTCTATTCGCGTCCATCGCGTTCGGTGTGAACACACCGCAAGTCATACAGAACAGATATCAGAGCCTTAAACAGGCTGACTTCTGCTAAATGGGTCAAACTGGGCAGAAAGTAAACAAACACATAACATCCTTATAGAATATGATGTAACACTATAGATCAACTTAGCTCAGAATATATAAAGCATATAAACAATTACAGCAATATGATGCAACAAACACAGCAGTGCTACTAATCCAAAATACTCAAAGCTTCATAGAACTGAAACAAACATTTATTTTTAGCTCCATTCTGCTGCTGATACATACTTTAGGTTTCTGAATATTAAACTTGTTGCTGCCTTTCATAGTGTGTAACTTGAAGGCCCTGAGTACTTTCTCCCACACTGAAAACACTGGGATGATAACATTATTTGAACATTACCTAATAAGACTGATTTAGGACAGACAGTTATGTTAAACTTTCCTAGCAATCCTTCACAAACAGGGAACAGTCTGTCTATTCTCTCCATCTGTCAGCTGCTGCTGGCTCTTCCTCCTCCTCTTCCTCACACACTGCTGAGTTTGTCCTGGTGGATCATCAGGGGTGCAAAGCCTCACACATGATGTGCAGCAGTGGGTCCCTCAGTCTGTCCTCACTCTGGACACTTGCAGTTGTCACGCATGGAAATCAAATG